>NC_041384.1:566288725-566394650 GCF_002162155.2 Triticum dicoccoides | reverse complement strand
ATTCACTTATTGCTATTTCTTCAAGTTGCTTGTTCTACAAGTGAATGTGATCGGACCCTTCCTCTATGCTAAACTCAACCCAGTCTATTCACAGATTCTTCATGTGCGTTCTATTTGAATCTCGTTCAAAATTTTCACTGTGTTCTTGTCAGCTAAAGAAATTGCGAACGGAACTTTAAAACCTATCTTATCTAAATTTTCGGCTTTGCCGCTCAAACCATTCCGCATTCTATGCGATGTTTATCTATTCACCCATGATCGCACACGATCTTCACCTCTCTATACGTGGGTGACACATGTCAGGCGAATGAGAAAGGTCAGGGGCACGTTCGTCCTATTTCCTCGGGCGAGCGGTTTTTTCACTTCGGCTATAAATACCCCTCTCCCTTCCTCACTTCACTTTTACTCCGCTCGATCTCACTCCCTCGCTAGAGCTTCCCAACCCTAGCACCACCGCTACCTCCATCGTCGCCGGTGAGGAAGAGCTTCACTGCCTCGACCTCGTCGCCGCCGTACTCACGTCGGAGGTGGATTTCTTCACTCCGGCGCCGCCGTAGCTGTCTTCCTCAGCCAAGTTAGGGCGTGGAAGATCTGAACCGATGAGCTTCGAATCTACACTTCCTAGTTCGTCGTGTTCTTCATCAAGGGTAATTAAAAGTTACTTTTACTGCCCTTGTTGATTTTGATGTTTTCTTCAAATCTTCAAAAGATGTTTATTCCTCAACTCTTCACACACTAAACACCTCACATATCATATGTTCTTGATCTGTTTCTCTAAGCAACATTTTTTCAAGATTCCTCAATTGTGTGGATTTTCAAATCTGTACAACTCTGGAACCTAAGTCAGAGAATGCTTAGTGAAATTCTTCAAGACTCATCTGGTCAATTTCCTCAAACTTGTTCTTTTTGCAAAAACTTCTGAGAACGCATATGACCTCTCCAAATTCTTCGCACATATACTCTGTTCACAGGTACTCATGTTCGCTACTGAATCATTAGGTTCTCATCAACTTAACTCATTTGCAGTGTTCCTTGAAGAAAAGTTGCGTACCTCTTCAGAGAACTTAATTGTTAAAAACCCTCAGCTGAAGAAAATGGCAGATGGCAAGAAACCTCAGAAGGGAGGAAAGAGGCTGGAAGTCAACACTGCGTTTGAAATCCTTGAGGACATATACAAGGATTATTGCACTCCTGATGAGGCCACTCATGGAAAGGAAACCAAGAATGAGCGCAAAGTGCGCATCCAAAGAATAGAGAGGAGATGGGCACGGGAATGGAGGGATACAGATATGTCACTCCCAAGTATATGAAGAAATCCGCTCTTCATCCTCCATGCCCAAGACCTCCGTTGGCACCTGGCCAAGTAGCTGATCCCACCAGCCTCAAGCGTGGTGAGGATTATCCTGATGAATGGGCCAAGCGCCAGGCCAAGCTTGCCAGAGTTGCTAAGGAAGCAGTGAAGAAATTCAATGAAGACTCTGCTGCTGCTGCCACTGCCGAGGCCTCTACAAGTAAGCCCAAGAAGGCTATGCCAAAGAAGACGGCTCATAAGCCAAGTGCTTCTACTCAAATGCTCTCTCGGCCAAGTTCCTCAGTTATGCCCTCGCGGTCAGTTTCTTCAAAACCCTCACGACAAGTTCCTCAACCCTCACCTGCTCCTCCAAAGTCCTCAGCTGCTCTGACCAAATCCTCAGCACATGTGCATCTCGCCACATGCCAAAGGACAGCAGGCATCTCTATTACCTCAGGAGCATCTGCTAGTTCCTCAGCACCACTGCATTCTTCAACTGGTCCCACTCTGTTGAAGACCAAGGCAACTACTGGACGAGGCTCTCGACCAAGTCCTCAAAAGAAGCAGGTCGCTTTTCAAGTACCGTCTGATGAAGACGAAGCTAATGATGAAGAACTTGCTGAAATCATCAAGGACAGACAAGTCAGGGCCGCTAGAGCCAAAGGCACAAGTGTGCCTCTGCTTTTGGATCCAAAGTTGATCCTTGATTACATTGATCTCTGGCACAAGGACCCCAACACTCCCATGCCTGATTTCAAGTTGACTCCTGGCCAAAGTCATATGTTGAGTCACTTCATTCAAGAAGAGAAATGGAAATTTTAAAAGGCCAGAAAAATCAAGAAAGCACAGTACAAAAAGGAGCGCTTCCTGAAGAAAAACGTTGTCTCTATAACAACTGAAGAACTTGTCAATATGCAGTCTGAGATCAAGAAACTCAGTGATGAATTTGATGCATACCATGCTGATTGGCTGGGAGCCAAGGTTCGTTTTGTGAGACTCGCTGACAACTTCACCTCCACTGTTGTTGCCCAATCGCAACAAGAAATTCCTCAGGCTACTGCATCTGCTCAGCCTACTGAAGAAAATGCCAGCATCGCTGATGACACTCAGGCTGCTGAAGAAAATGCTAATTCTAGGGCTGATGACTGCATTACAGCTGCTGAAGAAATTGCCAGGGCAACCTCTAGTATTGCGCCTGAAGAAAATGAAGAAGTCAGGGCGACTACATTAGTTGTGCCTGAAGATCTTGAACCAAATTCCTCTGCTCCTCCTGCGACTACACCAACTCCTATTCCTCCATCTGCATCACATGTGAAGAAGACCAAGGCTGCAGAGCATGCAGCTATGAAGAAAAGGAAGGCATCAACTGCATCGGATTCTTCAGCTCAGAAAAAATGAAGCCACTGACAAGCTCCTATGACAATCCAATTTATGTTGTTCATGTCTCATCCATGCCATCAAAGGACCTTGTTCCTTTTGATGAAGAATACGTGATCCCAAGCAGATCAGATGATGACATTCCTTCTGCTGCTTCGTCAGAGCAGTTGGATGAAGAAATTGAAGTGGATGAAATCCCTTCAACCTCACTTATCTCATCGCCCATGCCTCAGTTCACTGCTGAAGAGGCCGGTGTTGAAGAAATGGATGAAGAAGAAGATGTGGACATTGGAAGCACTACTCCAGTGATGAATGATGACTTTTGGGAAAGTCAGCATCCCAATTCTCGTTTGTTCACATCTCTTCAACAAATTCCTCAGTCCCCTGTAGCTACTTAAGTACAAATGGGATCTGAAGAACCACATGCAACCCCATCTGTTCATGAAGAAATTCCAGCCACTAGTTTTGAAGAAAATGTAAATGAAGAATTGAAGTCCCAGGCTCCCACTGAAAAAGAACCTGAAATTCCTCAGCCTGCAGAACCTGAGATCGAGATCCCTGAGGTTGTGATGCAATTAACTGACACTCCTCACCCCAAGCCAAAGTTTCCCTTCTCGAAGAAGCAAAAATTCAAGGCTGATGACTTCTCTGGCGAGCATGTATTCTTCACTGACTACAATCCTTATGACTCTGCTCGTCTAAGGAGGAAGCGTTTCTGGACTGCAAGCTAGGCCAACTTCTATTCTTCACTGCTTTTCAACAAGGAAAAAATCTTCTACCATGAGCATATTCCTCACATGGTCTTGTTTCTCTCCTGTCCTCGGTGTTCTTCATGATGCAGGCCTCCTCAACTTTTTCTCTGACATTGTTGATTGGAATGAAGAGCTTATTCTTCAATTCTACACTACACTGCATATCACAGGTGATCCTGAAGATATCAACACCATGGTCTTCGACTGGATGACCGATAACACTCACTATAAGGCACCAGCCTCTTAATTACTTCACGCCCTGCCCATCAGTCCACCCAGTGAAGGAGCTCGCTGCCTGTACCAAGAACCTGAACTCACTGCTCATTACATGCAAGTTCTAATGAAGCCTCTGAAGTCCGGTCAAGCCCCAAGGACCAACTTACTTGTGAAGGACTTACTCTATGTGCCCAGAACAGTCTATCGCATTCTGACGAGGACAATAAGTCCTATCAAAGGCCACGACTCATCTGATGAGGAAATTATTGGCATCATGAAGAATCTGCTATTCAACATCATTCATAGCATTCCTGTCAATTACTATGATTTCTTCATGAGGACTCTGGCCAAATGTTACACTCTCTCCGTTTGAGTTGAAATCTTATGCTCCTTGGATTACGAGATTCCTTAGAACAAGGTCTTCACTCAACTACAAGGCTGATTTTTAGAATAACCTCAGCTACCTACCCCTGATTCAAGTCCTCAAGCAGGCCTTTACCTCAACTGATGAAAAAGGGAAGGCACCTGTCGTCATTGATGAAGGCATTCGTCCATTGGATGGTCAGCTTCGCAAAGCTGCATCTTATTCCACCAATGATGACTCTGCCACTCATGACTCTACTGCAAATGCACCCAAGTCTACTCCTCAAGCCACAGCTCCAAGAGTGATGACTGACCGTGAGCTGCTTCTTAGTCTTCACCAGAAGGTGGATCACAACCATAAATGGGTTATGCGTCAGTTTGGTTCAATTCTTCACAACATGACTGCTACACATAATGCAGTGAAGAAAAACCATTACTAACTCCATGAAATTTTCACTCGCACCTGGGTTGTCTTATCACATCTGTATGGCGAGGAAGATCTGAAGCAAATGGTTCTCAAGGAGAACTTTGACTGGTCTGCACCTCCTCCGAAGAAATTCAAGAAGGTCAAAGTTCCTACCTTGGTGGCCAGCTCCTATTCTTCATCCAGCGACACCGACGAGTATGAAGACTTGGACGACACTACGGCAGGCCCTACAATGACAAACGACCCCAACAACGCTGACGCTCCTCCATCAACTTGATATTCTTCAGGGGCATTAGTCCTCATTTTCGATCCTTTTGGTCATTCGATGACAAAGGGGGAGAAATTTGAGTTAGTCTTCAAGCAGGTCTACTTATATGGGCGTTTTTTCGAAGTTACAACTCTCGTTCTTTTGAGACTTTATTTGATCGAGTTGTAAACTTAAACCCTATGGTGGTCTGATACTTTTGCTGAGTTTTTCTGCATGCTTATTCCTCATTAATGTTAATCCACGCATGCTGAATTACATCAGTCACCATATTTCATCATGCATTTCAAATTTTTCACATTATATGTTAAATGCGTGTATGAATTACAAGATATAGGGGGAGATCTCCATGATTCTACTCTTCAAGTGTGCATTGCTTCAAAAGCAAATTCCTCACTATGCACATCTTCAGGGGGAGTTCTTCAATATCTTGCAATCAAAATCCTCAATATCAGTATTTACACTTCATATGTTTATCCCCGTTGAAAACTTAACCTATATTGTCATCAATCACCAAAAAAGGGGAGATTGTAAGTGCATCTAGTGCCCCTTAGTGATTTTGGTGTATTGAAGACTTATAGGTTAAGGGATTAATGCGTTTGTGAGTGTACACAGGTCTATAAGTCTATGAGGAGTTTGATATTTACAGAGAAAGTCGACCCCTAAAATGAAGTTCTTCATCTGAAGACTTTCTGAAGACTTTGAAAGTGAAGAAATTGGTGTAATCCTGAAGACTTGACATTCGTTCAAGGAACATGAAGCGTGAAGACTTTTGTTTTCGTAGTTTCATTTTCTCTTTCTTGAGTCATAGGAAACACCATACTATTAAAGGGGGTCGAGGAAATACTAAGGAAAAATTTCCAAGTGATGCTCAACTCAAATCCTACACCTACCAATCCCTTTGAGTAAAGCCATTGGAAATCTCATACAGTTCAGTCAATTTCTTCAGTGATCGAGACGAAGTTCTTCTCGTCTCTGAGGAATTTCTTCTGACTGAGGAGTTAGGAATTCGCCAGTGCGGATTGACTACACAGTGAGGAACATGATAGCCCTGAGGAATTTGATACTCAAAATTCCGACCGTTGCTGTGCTATGCGCCAGCTGTCCCAAAATATCTACCCACCTAACGGTCATATCATTGAAGGGCATTTATGTCTTATCATGTCGGGCTGCTCCATAGGCTATAAATAGCTGCCCCTACAACCACTAGCTGGTTAGCTGCTCCAAGAGAAACTGACACTTGTCATTTGAGAGCATCCCATCCTCCGAGGACTTTGAGTGAAAATCATCAAGTGAGCAAAACCTAAACCCAAACACCTACAAACCCCAACTGATTGAGCATCACTGAAGAGATTGATCCTGCGTGGATCCGACGCTTGTTACCTTTGAAGACTCTGCATCTTCCAGACGGTTAGATGTCATGTCTAGTGCATCAAAGAGGAAATTGTGGATCACCGAGTGACCGAGTCTATGAAGGTTTGGAAGTCACCTGAAGACTTACCATGTTTCGAAGACTTTCATAAAAATCGCCTATTCACCCTCCCTCTAGTCGATATAATGCACTTTCAGTCTGTTTGTCTTCGTCATGTGTTTACGCTTTCTGTACTCTGTGCTTGTTTTTCATTTCATCATGAAGACCATGCTCATGTTCTGTTATGTTTACTTCTGAGTACTTATTCCGCTGCAAGTAGTTCTTCACTCAGGAATTTCCCCACCCTGAAATTCCTCAGTGAAGATTTCATAAAAATCGCCTATTCACCCTCCCTCTAGTTGATATAACACACTTTCAATTACAAAGATAACAAATCATGCATATAAGAATTCAAGGAAGATTCAAATAGTATTCATAGATAAGTTGATCATAAATCCACAATTCATCGGATCTCGACAAACACACTGCAAAAGAAGATTACATCGAATAGATCTCCAAGAACATCGAGGAGAACATGGTATTGAGAATCAAAGAGAGAGAAGAAGCTATCTAGCTACTAGCTATGGAACTGTAGGTATGAGGTAAATTACTCACGCTTCATCAGAAGGGCAATAGAGTTGATGTAGAAGCCCTCCATGATCGAATCCCCTCTGGCAGGGTGCCGAAAAAGGTCCCTAGATGGTATCTCACGGATACAGAAGGTTGCGGTGGTGGAAAAGTGTTTTCGTGGATGCCTCTGGTGGTTTGGGAATATATGTGAATATATAGGCGAAGGAATTAGGCCAGGGGAGTCATGAGGGGCCCACAAGGATGGGGGGCGCGCCCTCCCCCCTTGTGGCATCCTCGCGGCTCTTCCGACTTGATCTCCAAGTCTCTGGGTGTCTTCTGGTCCAAGAAAAATCATCGTGAAGGTTTCAGTCCATTTGAACACCGTTTGGTATTCCTTTTCTGCAAAACTCAAAAACAAGAAAAAAACAGAAACTGACACTGGGCTCTAGGTTAATAGGTTAGTCCCAAAAATAATATAAAATAGCATATTAATGGATATAAAACATCCAAAGCAGATAATATAATAGCACGGAACAATAAAAATTTATAGATACGTTGGAGACGTATCACCTAGATCTCAATCTTTACCTCTTGACCATTTCGAGACTCCTCGTCGTGTTCGTGATCTCATCCGGGACTCCGAACAATATTCTGTCATCAAATCACATAACTCATATAATACAATATCATAATCGAATGTTAAGTGTGCGGACCCTACGGGTTCAAGAACTATGTAGACATGACCGAGACACCTCTCAGGTCAGTAACCAATAGAGGAACCTGGATGCCCATATTGGCTCCTTCATATTCTACGAAGATCTTTATGGGCCGAACCGTTATGACAACATACGTTATTCCTTTTGTCTGTCGGTATGTTACTTGCCCGAGATTCGATTGTCGGTATCTTCATACCTAGTTCAATCTCGTTACCGGCAAGCCTCTTTACTCGTTCTGTAATACATCATCATGTAACTAACTCATTAGTCACTTTGCTTGCAGGGCTTCTTATGATGTGTATTACCGAGAGGTCTCATAGATACCTCTCTGATACTCGGACAAATCCTAATCTCGATCTATGCCAACTCAACAAACACCTTCGGAGATACCTGTAGAGCATCTTTATAATCACCCAATTACGTTGTGACGTTTGATAGCACATAGGGCATTCCTCCGGTATCCGGGAGTTGCATAATCTCATAATCGAAAGAATATGTATTTAACATGAAGAAAACAATAGCAATAAAATGATGTGATCCTGTTATCAAATGACAACTCATGTCTATGATTAGAAAACCTTAACCATCTTTGATCAACGAGCTAGTCAAGTAGAGGCTCACTAGAGACACAGTGTTTGTCTATGTATTCACATATGTATTTAGGTTTCCGATCAATACAATTCTAGCATGAATAATAAACATTTATCATAAATAAGAAAATATAAAAGAAAACTTTATTATTGCCTCTGGGCATATTTCCTTCAGTACAATCATGGCATGACGAAAAATCGGAGGCTTTCTTAAAAAAAGTTTTAAAACGCTCTATTGACAACGTACGTTTTCTTTTCCAAAGTAAAAAAAATACTCTAGAAGATAACGTACATTTTCTTCTCGTCCAAAATACTCAAACCCACGGTAACAAGCCAACCACTGGAGCGGTGGAGCCCGCGAGCAGCACGCAAGTCGGAAACCCACGCGTACGTAGATCGATCCGCATCTCCATATCTCCGACTCCTCTGCCCTACCGCGCGGGCCCAACTCGGCGCCAAAAAATCCATCTCGCATCTCACGCTCTTCTAGCTCTCTCCCCGCGCCATGGAAGACCGGCAAGGCACCGGCGGCACCGGCGCTGCGACCAAGGTCCGCGTGAACGGCACGACGGACGAAGCGACACTCTCCACCACAGGCGGCTGCCCTGAGCTCCGGTGGCGCCGCGCTGGGGCCACGGCGGAGAGGAGCCTCTCGCTGGAGGCCGACGTGCTCGGAGCCGAGGCGAGCGGCAAGGAGGTCGTCGTCAGGGCCTTCGTGGCGGAGGATGCCGCGAGACCGCCGTCGCGCGCCAAGGCGAGAGGGAAGAGGCGCAGGAGGGAGTACGTCTTCGAGATGGCCGACGGTGAGGGCGCGGCCGCGGCCTGGGGCGAGACACTACGGGGATGCTTGGACTCGATAGGTACGTGCCTTTGGTGCCTCCGTCCGTCGTGCCGGTCACCACGCGACCAGCCCAAACTGTCTCGAATTTTTCGATTCCTCTGATTATGCACAGTGCTTCTCCAATCTAGATGTGTCGAGCTGCTCCTCTGTTTCATCAACTAGTAATTTTTTACGAGATTATATCAGCTGTTTCTAGTAGTTTATAATGCGATGCTCCATTAGCATAATTGATTCATATTTCGTGATGAACATGCGATAACAGGGCGGCCCAAGAGATTGTTCGTCCTCATCAACCCCTACGGCGGCAAAAGACGGGCAAGCAAGATCTACGAGGCAGAGATCAGGCCCCTGTTCGAAGCCGCCGACGTCGAAGTCACAATGCAAGGCAAGGTTCTCCATGGTTTTTTGAAGCGATCTTCTTCTCCTACATTCTTGGCTCTTGCGGTTATTTTGATCCGTCTGGTCCGTGGTTTCGTTAATTTGTCTCAGAGACCCGGTACCGGGGGCATGCCCAGGAGGTGGCGTCCTCTCTCGACCTTGCGAGATACGACGGGATCGTCTGCGTCAGCGGCGATGGCGTCCTCGTGGAGGTTGGTAACACGCAATATTCTATACCATGTTTAGGCTTGCATGGTTGGCATGGCACGGCATGGCAGGGGTTTAATCCATAGCTTGACTCCAGTAGTTGTAGTTGGCATTTGATATGCAGCTGCGAGTTGACTTCACATAATGGTAGTGGATGGATCTCACTTGACAATTATCCTTCCTTTCCCTTTACTTACTGTTGGTCCTTGTGAAGTCATTGTATGATTGCACTATCTTTTGTCTTCACTGAGTGACTGCGTATTCTGTTTGGCTTCATAATATCTTCCTACCTGATCCTAACTACCTAGCTACTATAGGTCATAGTGCTTTCACTTCATTGAATACTTGACTATGGTTTGCCTAGTGTAGTCTACCTTCCGCTACATGGTAATAGGTCTATTTCTATCGCTTGTCTTCGAAACTTCCACGTTTAGAAGACTTTCATAAAAATCGCCTATTCACCCCCCCTCTAGTCGATATAACGCACTTTCAATTGGTATCAGAGCAAGGTACTCCCTTGTTCTGTGTGATTCGGTTTAACCACCTGGAGTTTTATCTATGTCGACAGCAGGGATAATTAAAGTCTCCGCTGCGTGCCCCGTCTTTGATGGAACTGAATATCCTTACTGGAAGAATAAGATGCGCATGCATCTTGAAGCCATTGATGTCGACCTATGGTATGTCGTCAAGAATGGCGTTCCCAAGGCTGGTGAAGGTGTCACCGCTGCGGATGTCAAGAAGTTCGCTCAACTGGACTCCACTGCCAAGAACATCATCTGTGGTCATCTAACCAAAGGACAGTATGGCCGTGTAAGTTCTTTGGAAACATCTAAGCTAGTCTGGGACTGGCTCTCCAAGGTCAATGAAGGCGTCTCAACCCAAAGAGATCAGAGAATCAGTGTCCTTCGCAACCTCTTCAACCGCTTCAAGAGAAATGACAATGAGAATGTCCAGCTCACGTTTGATCGACTCACTGACATCACAAATGAGCTTCAAGCTCTCGGCGCCACTGAGATCACCAAGCATGAAGTCGTCAAGACACTCCTGAGATCACTTGACAGCTCGTTTGACACCCTAGCCCTGATGATTCAAGAACGTCCTGACTTCAAGACACTCGATCCGTCTGACATACTTGAGAGGCTCAACACACACGAGTTTCAGCTTTCTGAGAAAAGAGACATCTACGGTCCCAACTATGGGCGAACTCGTGCCCTGAAGGCAAAAGCTGTCTCCACATCTGAAGAAGAATCCGACAGCAGTTCTGATGATCCTGAAGACATTGGAAAGGAGCTTGCTATGCTTGTGAAGACGTTCCAAAAATTCACCAAGAAGAAAGGCTTCAGAAAGTCTTCATGATCAAGCTCAAGGAATGATGAAGCTTCTGCTTATGACTACAAGAAAAGATCATGCCACAAGTGCAAGAAACCTGTCCACTACATCTCTGAGTGTCCACAGTGGGACAATGAGAACAAGAAGAAGAAGAAGAGCAAGGAGTATGACTCTGACGACAAGAAGAAGAAGAAGAAATACTCAAAGTCTTCTTCCAAGTCTTCCTCCAAGTCTTCATCACACAAGAAGAGCTCATCTGGCAAGGCATGTGCGTTTGTTGGCAAGGAAATGGATTCAGAGGAGGAGTCTGCTTCTGAGGAGGCGGAGGTAGAGTCTAAGGAGGAGTCCAATTCTGGCGTTGCGAGTCTGGCTACAGCATACGTTGCCAAGTCCATCTTCAACACTGAAGACAACGACTTCATCACTGACACCGATGCAAATGACAAGGACTACTCTGCTCCTACCTACTGCTTCATGGCACGCGGTGCCAAGGTAAACACACACACTACTCACTATCAAACATCTAGTGAAGATGACTCTGATTGTGATTCCAAACCCAGCTACAAAACACTTGCTAAAATTACAACTGAAAAACAGAAAGCTATGGAACATATTCAAAAACTATTAGACAAAAGCGATGATCTGTTAGACGCTGAAATGACTCGATCTCAGTCCTTAATTGAAGACATAAAAAATCTTCATGTTAAGTATGAGGAACTTGAAAGTCGTCATGAAATGCTCACAACAACTCATGAAAGGCTTTCCTATGATTATCTTCAAAGGAAGCAAGATCTTGAGAAATTGAGAGCAGCTCATGAAGATCTTCAAAAGGAAAACGAGTTACTTCGCGCCAAACAGATCAGTTCCGCTCAGGAAGGATTTGAACCACCATGTCTTAAATGCATTGAGCGTGATAACGCTACCTTTGTTGTTGAATGTTCTACTGCTGCTACTATTGCAATATCTTCAACTATTGATGTGGTAACTAACCCCTCTGCTGAGGATACCACTGCTATTGCTGATGAGAATGCTAGGTTGAAGACACTGCTTGAAACAGGGATGTACAAAAGTCTCAAAGGGCATCAGACACTATGTGATGTCCTCAAAAGGCAGATCCTGAACCGAAACCCTAGGAAAGAGGGTGTTGGGTTCGAAAGGAAAATGAATGCTGATGGCTCTTACTGGAAACCTGAGCAGTACCCCAAAACCACATGGGTTGCTGCAAAGGAACCCTCGGCGGATCCATCCACCCTATCTGGCTTCACTTGTGCTAATCCCATCATTATTGATGAATCCTTTGATGCAAACTATAAACTGTTTAAGAATCGGAATGGTGAAGTGTTTGCCAGGTATATTGGTACTAACTACAGGAATGGACCGCCTATGAAGAAAATCTGGGTGCCGAAAAGGTGTTTGGAGAATCTTCTTGTGAATGTCATCATGACACCATAGGTGAAGAAGATAAACCCCAGACCACAGGCTTCATACGGTCCAAAGGCTTCATACAGACAGAGGACTCACCTGAGTCGCACTAACGCAAATATTTTGCAGGGAAGCCATACTCAGGCCTATGAATATGAGCGCGGTTCATCAAACCGCCATGTTCATAAGACCAAGAACTATTCTGCTTATTCTTATGAGTACTATTGTCCTCCTGCAAGACTTTTTGCTAGGGCTCCAAAGCCAAAGTCCTCAGATGATGCACTTAGACTTATTGCTTCTAAGCCACCCTTGAAGATGTGGGTGGCTAAGAAAGCTTAACTCTCTTTTGCAGGGAAGGGTCTCCAGCAGAAAACCAAAATCGTCTGACGCTATTGCTGGGGACCTTAAACATCTTGTAGGGCGCAAGATCAAATGCCCAAATGGTCTTATTATGTACTTTGTTCCTGAATCGCTTGCTACTCGCCCTATCAGTCCAAATCTCGATCTAAGCTTTCATAACCCACTGGTTCGTCAAATGTTTTTGCTTCACAATTCTCTTCGTGAAGCCTATCCCCCTAACTGCACTGTAGGGTACGACACCAGCAGCTTCAGAATGGATTATTGATAGTGGGTGTACCAATCACATGACTGGCAAGAGAAGCCTTCTTATGGACTCAACCTTACGTCCATCCGACAAGAGTCACATCACATTTTCTGACACTGGTAAAAGTAAGGTATTGGGTCTAGGTAGAGTTGCAATCTCAAAGGATCAACACATGGATAAAGTCATGCTTGTTGAATCCCTTGGTTTCAACTTAATGTCTGTCTCAATGCTTTGCGATTTAAACATGATCGTGATGTTTGGAAAATATCGTTGCCTTGTTCTAATGGAATCTGACAAGTCTCTAGTGTTTGAAGGGTATAGGAAAGATGATTTGTACGTGGTAGATTTCTCAGCAGGACCACAGCTTGTCGTATGTCTTCTGGCAAAAGCTTCAGAATGTTGGCTCTGGCATCGGAGGCTAGGGCATGTTGGCATGAGGAACCTCCACACCCTTGCAAAGAAGAAGCATGTCATAGGCATCGAGGGCGTCAAGTTCAAGAAAGATCACTTATGCGGTGCCTGTGAAGGAGGAAAGATGACGAGGGCCAAGCATCCCTCGAAGACAATCATGACAACAACTCGACCCTTCGAACTGCTCCACATGGATCTTTTCGGTCCCACTCATTACTCAACTCTTACTACTACTGCTTGTCTCTATGGCTTTGTCATTGTTGATGATTATTCTAGATATACTTGGGTGCACATAATCCTCTACAAGACTGAAGTGCAGGATGTCTTCAGACGCTTCGCCAATCGAGCAATGAACAACTATGGCGCCAAGATAAAGCACATCAGAAGTGACAATGGCACTGAATTCAAGAACACTGGCCTTGATACATATCTTGATACTTTGGGCGTCACACATGAATTCTCAGCTCCGTACACGCCACAGCAGAATGGCGTCGTCGAACGCAAGAACAGAACACTCATTGAGATGGCCCGAACGATGCTTGATGAATACAAGACTCCAAGAAAATTCTGGTCTGAAGCCATTGATATTGCATGCCATACAATCAACCATGTTTATCTTCACAAGCTTCTGAATAAGACATCTTATGAGCTCCTTACTGGCAAGAAGCCAAATGTCAGTTACTTCAGAGTATTTGGCGCCAGGTGATGGATCAAGGATCCACATCACACTTCAATATTTGCACCAAAAGCACATGAGGGTTTTATGCTTGGATATGGAAAGGATTCGCACTCCTACAAAGTCTTCAATCTCTTTCATTATAAAGTGGTTGAAACAGTGGATGTGCGGTTCGATGAGACTAACGGTTCACAAAGAGAGCACCTGCCAAATGTGCTAGATGAAGTTCCATCCAGTGAATCAATCAAACTTATGGGAACTGGAGAAATTATACCCTCTGAAGCTCAACCTGAAGAGGAACTTATCATATCCGCACCTGATCAACCTGAAGACAATTCCTCTAACAATGACAATGATCAGCAAGAACAAAATCTTCGCCCTGTACATCCTCGTGTTGCCAATGAAGTGCAGATTGAGAGAATAATTGATAGCATCAATGCACCCGGTCCGCTCACTCGTTCAAGGGCAACACAGCTAGCAAATTTCTGTGGGCACTTCACATTCGTCTCAATAACAGAACCCAAGAAAGTTGAAGAAGCCTTCATGGAACCTGAATGGATTCAAGCTATGCAAGAAGAGCTTCAACAGTTTGAGCTGAATAATGTATGGGAACTGGTTAAGCGTCCTGATCCTCGGAAGCACAATATAATAGGCACCAAATGGATATACCGCAACAAGCAAGATGAGCATGGTCAAGTTGTCAGAAACAAAGCTCGTCTCGTTGCTCAAGGATATACTCAAGTTGAATGGATTGACTTCGATGAAATGTTTGCTCATGTGGCTCGACTTGAAGCCATACGCATACTGCTGGCCTATGCAAATCATCATAACATACTTCTATATCAAATGGATGTGAAGAGCGCTTTTCTCAATGGCAAGATTGAAGAAGAAGTGTATGTTGCACAACCTCCTGGCTTTGAAGATCCAAAACATCCTGACATGGTATACAAGCTCAACAAGGCACTATATGGCCTCAAACAAGCCCCTCGGGCTTGGTATGACACACTCAAATACTTCCTGAAGAGCAAAGGCTTCACACCTGGTTCCCTCGACCCCACTCTCTTCACGAAGACATATGATGGTGAACTGTTTGTGTGCCAAATATATGTGGATGACATTATCTTCGGCTGCACCAATCAGAAATACAGTGAAGAATTTGGATATATGATGCAAGAGCAATACCAGATGTCCATGATGGGAGAGCTGAAGTTCTTCATTGGTCTTCAAATACAACAGCAACGTAACGGCATCTTTATATCTCAAGAGAAGTATCTCAAAGATTGCCTGAAGAAGTTCGGTATGCAAGACTGCAAAGGCTTCACGACGCCAATGCCAGCCAAACATCATCTGGGTCCCGACGACAATGGTAAAGAGTTTGATCAAAAGGTATACCGCTCCATGATTGATTCTTTACTTTATCTATGTGCATCTAGGCCAGATATTATGCTTAGTGTTTACATGTGTGCTCGATTCCAAGCCACACCAAAGGAATCGCATCACTTAGCTGTGAAGCGAATTCTTCGATATTTGGCTTACACCCCAACTCTAGGATTATGGTATCCAAAGGGCTCAGAGTTTGATCTAGTTGGATTCTCGGATGCTGATTATGCTAGTGACAAGATTGATCGCAAGTCTACATCAGGCACATGTCATTTTCTGGGACGATCACTTGTATGTTGGTCTTCAAAGAAGCAGAATTGTGTATCTCTCTCCACTGCTGAATCTGAATACATTGCTGCTGGATCTTGCTGCGCTCAGCTTCTATGGATGAAACAAACACTCAAAGACTATGGCATTCATCGGAAGCAAGTGCCACTCTACTGCGACAACAAAAGCGCCATCAAGATTGCCAACAACCCAGTTCAGCACTCGAAGACAAAGCACATTGAGATTCGTCATCACTTTCTCAGAGATCATGTTGTGAAGGAAGATATTGATATCATACACGTCAACACTGAAGAGCAATTGGCAGATATCTTCACCAAGCCCTTGGATGAGAAGAGATTTTGCAAGTTACGGTGTGAGCTAAATATCTTGGAATCCTCAAATGTCCTGTGATCAGGCACACATCCTAACACTTATGCATATTGATGACTTAGATGTGCAACACATGAAGTAAAGTATATCTTCAATCAATGAAGACATGCATTCTAAGTGTGAATACATTAATGAGGAATTTGACTTCGGAGCACCACGATAATTATGCGCCGTGTCTGGGTCTAATACTTCCTATACGGTGGGTAACGCCACCACCAAATGTTCTGTTTGAAGTGTTTCACTCATGGCGTTACATTTGCTATGTCTTCACATTTGGTTTGGCTTCAATCTCAACATGTCTTCATGATTATCTTCACTATGTTGATTATATATATATACTAGTGTTCTGTCCTCTACAGCATTCACTTATAGCTATGTCTTCTTATTGAATCTTTTGAACTAAGTGAATGTGATCGGACCCTAACTTCTCTATGCTTTCTATCTCAAACTCTATCTCTCCAAATCATATGCATTCTTTTGAAACTGTCAAATGTCTTCTCTGCGTCCTTGTCAGCAGGAGATACAGAGACAAACATTAAGCTCGCTTTCAATGCTAATTCCTTCACCTGAAACCCGGAGAAGTGGGAACGACCACCGACAATCCAGGCGTGCGTGGGACGTGGAACAACCTCCGATATGCTGCATGATGGCCACGTGTTCCTCAGATGTGAATTGCCAGGGGCACCTGTGTAATAACACTGAGCCGCCCCTGTCCCTATAAATACACGCCACACCACAGTCATTATCTCTTCTTTCACTCTCGCACGAACCCTAGCGCCACCGCTAGCCCTCGATGACGTCAGCGATGAAGCGCTTAGCTGCCACAACCTCTCCGACGCCGTCTTCACGCCGACTGCGGACATCGTCCTCTCCGCCATCGTCGTAGGTGTCCTTCGTCGCCAAGTTAGGGCACGGACGATTGAACTTCTCGGCCTCCTCTTCCACTCCGTCTAGCAGTTCCTTGTGTGGTAAATAAAAACCTCCTTTTTATGGCCCCTTTGATCCTACAGATTCGTCACTTTCTACCACAAGTGGTTTTTGTTCACACATGTTGGATCCACTTCATACTGCATCTCATATTGTGCCTAGTATGTTCACTTATGCTTCACAAAGTAGTTAGATTCCTCACTTGTACTGATCCGTGGATTCGTACAAATCTGGAACCAACTCCTTATCTATGAGTGAATGTCTTCACATGATGAGGTCAATGTCTTCTAAACTGATTTATCTTCAAAATCTTCTGAGAATGCATATGACCTCTTCCCCTTCCCTCGCACCTTAATGCTGTCACAGGTACATATCCATGGGAGAATCCCTTGATTCTCATAGTCTGCATTCATTTGCAGAATTCTTACAGTATCATATAAATTCTCTCGAAGCAAGTTCATGTTTGTCCAGCAAGCAAAAGCCTTTAAAGCCTTTGAACGTGTTGAAGCCATTCAGTTTGAAATTCATGGCTGCAGAGAAATCAGCAAGGAAGGGTGGCAGACAGCGTCGTGAGGGAACATCAAGAGATTTGCCTGATGACCTCTCAGAGCTTTACAAGACAGATCCTGAAGAGGATTACAATCAGCGCAAGACACGAATCCAATGGATTCGACAATATTGGGCAGAACAGTGGTTCAAGTACAGATTTGTGACAAAGGAATATGCTGAGAAAAATGCCATCAAGCGACCTTGGGCAGACATCCTATACAAAAATCTTCAACCCAGGTCCAGAGATGAAGCCATTGAACAAAGCTTCTATCCCTGCATGGTCCGTGGACCACAGCCTGCGGATGCTGACCCATCGTCACTGCTATGGTGTCGAGACGACAATCTGTTCAAGCGCAACTTCCAGTTTTCCCAGAATTCGGCGAAGCAGAACAAGAAATCTTTGGGACTAGACTTCAACCCTGGTCCCTCTGCTCCCCGTGCCGATGGCACCCGCGAAGCTGAACCCAATCTGGTTGGGCCCTTCTACAACCTGAAAGGTCTCATCACTCATATCGTGGTTTAAGGGACAGCCGTGGATGAGCCTGCAGATGACACTGAATCAGATGAAGCGCCTGCAGCGCCGAAGCCAAAGAAATTGAAGCAGCCTAAAGCTTCAAAGCCTGCCTCGGCACCAAAAATCTCACGGGCGAAGCCACTGGCTACTGCACCTCTTGAAGACAGTGTGCAGTCTGAAGATCTGTCACGCATCTCCAAGCCCCAGAAAGTCAAGATGCCTCTGCCACACACCAGCCAAGAACTGACTGCTGCTGCTATTCTGCACAATGATGCCATTGATCTGTCCAGTGATGAAGATCTTGCAGATGACGCTCTTGAGCAACTGATCAAGAGCAAAGAAGAAGCAGAAATCTTCAATGATCTGCCTCTCTTTGACGTGGCAATCATCCACAACTTCATTGATGAGTGGTTTGACACGCCCAACCTCAGTTTCGAAGATCTGCAACTTCCAATTGGCCTCAGTGTCGCCTTCCACGGCGCCATTGCTTCAGAGCTAGCTCTAGCTCAGCGCATCGTCGAACTGAAGCAAAAGATTGACTTTGAGAAAGCTCAGTTCAAGAAGCATATGGCCAAGCTCAGCGTGCAAGAGGTGAAAAATTTCAAGATCATGCTGCACGAGCTCAAAGAAGCCTTTCTCAAGAAACATGCAGAAGCTCAAGGTTCTCGTGAGCGCATGAAGGTCCTGGCTGACAAGAGTGTGCAAGCCTACAATGAGGCTGAGAAGCGCATGACCCTTGGTCGTTTTGGCATCGACCCCAGGATGGCTGCAAAGCAGAAGAAGAAGAAGCCCGCTATGGCCGAACCCGACGCACCAAGGCAGGAAGAACATCCCATTGTCTTCCCAACCAGCATGACTGGCTCGAAGCCAAAAGCCAGGTCTACCACTTCAGAACTGAAGAAGACAAGGACTGCTGAGGCTGAAGCCAGAAAGAGGAAACATTTTGAAGTCTTTGATGCTGCTCCCTCCAAGAAGAAGCGGAAGACCAAGAAGGAACAGGCTGCTCCCACAGAGCCCTTAATTGTTGAACCCATCTCCATGGTTCGCCCTGCCGCTGAACATCAAGAGCGCCAATTGACTGTCCATGAGCCTTCTTCCACAGAGGCTCATGAAGCTGAAGACTTTCCAGCAACCAATCCCACTGCTGCTAAAGACATTGGTCACCATGACCATGTTGAAGATGATGCAGTTCTTCCTCAGATCGAGCATCAACAGGTATCATCGCCTGTGCTTACGCACAGCGAACTCATCAGCATTGGTCGTCCTCTGACGCCAATTGCTCAGGATGCATCATGGGCTGATCACCCACAAGAACAAGAAGAAGATGACCTTGAGGCCCATCCAACTCCTTCTCCAAAAGCGTTACCAGCGTTACGCAGGCTTCGCAAAGGACCAAGGCCTCCAGTCTCTGAATCTGAAGCTAAAGCTGCTGAAGATTTTCCGGCTGTATCAGCCGATGAAGATGAAACCCCAAGAGTTGCTACACCCCCGTCTCACCAAGAAGCTGTTCTCGAGGAGAACGTGACTGTAACCGACCCTCCAGCTCATCAAGTGGAGGTTGAGAATCTTGAGGCTGCCACCATCAAAACAAATGAAGCCAATGACGTTGTCATGGCTGAAGAAAATGTGGAGCCTGCACCAACCAATGAGCCAGAAGTCAGTGAAGCAAATGATGCTACTGCTCTTGTTCCTGTGCCTGCTGCTGGTCCTCAGTTTGACTATCATGTTGAGCACAGGCCTCAGGTACAGAAGCCAATTCCAAGGTTGCCCAGGTTTCCAGGTCCTGCATCAGCACCTGGATCCTTCAATGTCAACGGCTTCAAAGCAGACAACACTTTCTTCAACAGCTCCAAGAACCCCTACTCAAGGGAACAAATATCTTCTGATCGGTTCTAGAGCTATCCATAGTGAAGCTATTACTCCTGCATTCTGTACAATCAAGGTCGCATCTTCCCACATAAGCGTCTTGACACGGAAGCAATAGCTGGTCTGCCCTGTCTGGAAGAAGCTCTGGATTGCTTCAAAGAGGTTGGACTGTTGCCTTTTGTCACCGACCAAGAGCACTGGAACGAAGAGTTGCTGCTCCAATTTTATGCCACACTTCACATACGTGGCTACAACAGAGATCCGAAGACTTGGGTCCTGGAGTGGATGACAGAAAATGTTCATCACGAAGCCAAAGCCTTTGATATCATTGAGCTCACTGGTCTGCCCACTCCTGGAGACCTCTATGAACCTGGCTGTCAGCTTCACAGTGAAGCTATGGAGAACATCTTTCAGAAGCCTGAACCGAACATGAGTCAGATGCTCAGTATGATGAAGCCCTTGCCACAAGATGCTGCATATCCTAAGGAGTTCTTTGTTGAAGACCTTGAGTATCTGCCAAGGACTATCTATCACATCATAAGGCGAACTCTCTGACCCATCAAAGGACATTCTCCACATGCCAAGCTGGAAGGTGCAATGAAGACTTTGGTCTTCTATATTCTTCATGGCAAATGCTTCAATGCACAAGACTTCTTCATCCGCCAACTTGCTGCATCAGGCTCTAATCTTTTTGGCTTGAAGTTCTACGCTCCATGGATAATGCGGCTGATTAAACTCCACTCCGCTATCTCATATCAGCCATCTGCTCGCAATCATCAGATCTTTCTGCCTGATGTGGATATGTCCGTTGAAGCCATTTATCCTGAGCTTTCCAAGGAGCCTCTTAGTCTTCAGAATGCGGAGCATCAAAGTTTCTCTCAGAACATTGAAGGAGTTGAAGCAGTCACTCATGTTTATCCTCTGGCTGGAACTACACGTGCACCTCATCGTGCCTTTACTGAAGCCACCGAAAGCACTATTGCCCAATGACCCAAGAAGCGATATCAGGTTCTCAATGACCGAGAGCTTCTGGTGGCTCTTCATCAAAAACAGAATAGGCATCATGACTGGCTGAAGCGCCAAATGCAAAGCCTCTTGGTGGATGTCAACCGCATTCGCAATCTTGCCACCAAGAATGTCTTTGTTGCCCATGAAACCTCTTGACGCACATGGAAAGGGTTGACGCTTATGTGCTCTGAAGATGATCTTCAAGAGGATGGCTTCTCTGAACGCTTCAAGTTTGACTCCACACCTCCTCGAAGGGCAGTGTTGCGACGAACTCCATCTATTGAAGACTCTGAGTTCTCTTCCTCTGCGGCAACTGTGAATGCCAGAGTGATCGAGGACGAAGACGATGCTACTTCACCGCCGCCTCCTTCAGCACGCTTCGACACTGCTCCAAGTTCTTCTGCACCGCCGAACACCACCGACGACCCTGCTGCTTCACCTACTCTTCATGGAAACGAGTAGATGCTCTATGTCTTCAAACCTTTTTGGTCCTTACTGACAAAAGGGGGAGAAGCATATGAGTTTGATAGTCTTCAAGCGGGTCCATATGGGCGGTTGCTTTATATTTTTCCTAGTGCTTACAACTCTCGTTTTGATACATTTGGTTCTTTGAGTTGTAACACTTAAACTCGATGGTCGTCTGCTACTTATTTGCTACTTTGTGATGCGATGATAAATTCCGCATGTGCGACGATAAACTCTGCACTTAGATCATTTTGCAGACGTCCATTTTCCATTATGCATGTCATTATCTTCACATACCTTCACAAGCATAATGAATTGTCATCATAAGTTGAAGAGGATCTCCACAAGTACAACCTGCCATGTGCATTTGCATTCCAAAAGCAAATTACTTATATGCACATCTTCAGGGGAAGCCCTTGCAACTTATGAAGACAATTCCTTATCCTTTACAATTTCACATATTATATTCCCTGTTGAAAACTTCAACTAGTTTGTCATCAATCACCAAAAAGGGGGAGATTGTAAGTGCATCTAGTGCCACCCCTAGTTGGTTTTGGAGTATTGACGACAAACCTAGTTGAGGGACTAATGTGTTTGTGAGAATTGCAGGATAACACACGTAGAAGTCCCTCATTGATTCGGTTTTCCTACAGAGATGAACCCTAAAAATGTATGAAGACATTGATGTCAAAGGTGGTATGTGAAGATACTCACATTGAAGACTATGACAAGAGAAGACATCGCATGAAGCCTATGGAGCTCGAAGACTTAGATCTTTCGTAGTTCTTTTTTCTTCTTTATTGAGTCATAGGAACTACCGTACTGTTAAGTGGGGTCCAAGAGAACCAGTCAGAATGATTGAAGTGATGCTTAACCAAAACCTATGTCTTCGAGTGAAGACTATGAGAGCGAATCTTGTCCAGAGTCGGACAAGTCAGCTTTGCTTGTAGCCCAAGTAAAGTTGACGTGTGTGTTTGAAATCTGACTGTTGGAACACGTGTCAGTTCCTTAGTGACCCAGGGTCATTTCGAACAAATCAGGTTGGGTTGCCTAGTGGCTATAAATAGCCCACCCCCTACAACTATAAACGGTTGGCTGCTCAGAGTTAAAGTATGGCTTTTGTCGCTTGAGAGCAACCCACCTCAAAGCCTTTGAGAGAGAATTCCTTGCGAGGATAAAGCCCTAACCACCCAGAGTCAAAGAGTGTTAGGCATCATTTAAGTCTTCCTATCTGTGTGATCTGAAGACTTATTACACTTGAGGACTGTGAATCCTCTAGCTGGTTAGGCGTCGCGTTCTGAGCATCCAAGAGTCATTGTGGATCGCCGGTGAACAAAGTCTGTGAAGGTTTGGGAGTCTACCTTGAAGACTTACCAGAGTGATTGGGCGAGGTCTGTGTGACCTTAGCTCAAGGGGAATACGATGAGGACTGGGTGTCCTGAGCTGCGTGTTCAGGACTGGGTGTCCGGGACTGTGTGTCCTCAGGTTTAAACACCTAGCCGCCCTAACCAGACGTACAGTTGTCACAGCAACTGGAACTGGTCTAACAAATCATTGTCTTCAACGAGTCACTAGTTTCATCCTTCCTTTCCCTTTACTTACTGTTGGTCCTTGTGAAGTCATTGTATGATTGCACTATCTTTTGTCTTCACTGAGTGACTGTGTATTCTGTTTGGCTTCATAATATCTTTCTACCTGATCCTAACTACCTAGCTGCTATAGGTCATAGTGCTTTCACTTCATTGAATACTTGACTATGGTTTGCCTAGTGTAGTCTACCTTCCGCTGCATGGTAATAGGTCTATTTCTATCGTTTGTCTTCGAAACTTCCATGTTTCGAAGACTTTCATAAAAATCGCCTATTCACCCTCCCTCTAGTCGATATAACGCACTTTCAGTCTGTTTGTCTTCATCCTGTGTTTACGCTTTCTGTACTCTGTGCTTGTTTTTCATTTCATCATGAAGACCATGCTCATGTTCTGTTATGTTTACTTCTGAGTACTTATTCCGCTGCAAGTAGTTCTTCACTCAGGAATTTCCCCACCCTGAAATTCCTCAGTGAAGATTTCATAAAAATCGCCTATTCACCCCCCCCCCTCTAGTTGATATAACACATTTTCAATTACAAAGATAACAAATCATGCATATAAGAATTCAAGGAAGATTCAACTAGTATTCATAGATAAGTTGATCATAAATCCACAATTCATCGGATCTCGACAAACACACCGCAAAAGAAGATTACATCGAATAGGTCTCCAAGAACATCAAGGAGAACATGGTATTGAGAATCAAAGAGAGAGAAGAAGCTATCTAGCTACTAGCTATGGACCTGTAGGTATGAGGTAAATTACTCACGCTTCATCAGAAGGGCAATAGAGTTGATGTAGAAGCCCTCCATGATCGAATCCCCTTTGGCAGGGTGCCGAAAAAGGTCCCTAGATGGTATCTCACGGATACAGAAGGTTGCGGTGGTGGAAAAGTGTTTTCGTGGATGCCTCTGGTGGTTTGGGAATATATGTGAATATATAGGCGAAGGAATTAGGCCAGGGGAGTCACGAGGGGCCCACAAGGATGGGGGGCGCGCCCTCCCCCCTTGTGGCATCCTCGCGGCTCTTCTGACTTGATCTCCAAGTCTCTGGGTGTCTTCTGGTCCAAGAAAAATCATCGCGAAGGTTTCAGTCCATTTGAACACCGTTTGGTATTCCTTTTCTGCAAAACTCAAAAACAAGAAAAAAAATAGAAACTGACACTGGGCTCTAGGTTAATAGGTTAGTCCCAAAAATAATATAAAATAGCATATTAATGGATATAAAACATCCAAAGCAGATAATATAATAGCACGGAACAATAAAAATTTATAGATACGTTGGACACGTATCACCTATATCTCAATCTTTACCTCTTGATCATTTCGAGACTCCTCGTCGTGTTCGTGATCTCATCCGGGACTCCGAACAATATTCGATCATCAAATCACATAACTCATATAATACAATATCGTCATCGAATGTTAAGCGCGCGGACCCTACGGGTTCAAGAACTATGTAGACATGACCAAGACACCTCTCAGGTCAGTAACCAATAGCGGAACCTGGATGCCCATATTGGCTCCTACATATTCTACGAAGATCTTTATTGGCCGAACCGTTATGACAACATACGTTATTCCCTTTGTCTGTCGGTATGTTACTTGCCCGAGATTTGATTGTCGGTATCTTCATACCTAGTTCAATCTCGTTACCGGCAAGCCTTTTTACTCGTTCTGTAATACATCATCATGTAACTAACTCATTAGTCACTTTGCTTGCAAGGCTTCTTATGATGCGTATTACCGAGAGGGCTCATAGATACCTCTCCGATACTCGGACAAATCCTAATCTCGATCTATGCCAACTCAACAAACACCTTCGGAGATACCTGTAGAGCATCTTTATAATCACCCAATTACGTTGTGACGTTTGATAGCACATAGGGCATTCCTCCGGTATCCGGGAGTTGCATAATCTCATAATCGAAAGAATATGTATTTGACATGAAAAAAACAATAGCAATAAAATGATGTGATCCTGTTATCAAATGACAACTCATGTCTATGATTAGAAAACCTTAACCATCTTTGATCAACAAGCTAGTCAAGTAGAGGCTCACTAGAGACACAGTGTTTGTCTATGTATTCACATATATATTTAGGTTTCCGATCAATACAATTCTAACATGAATAATAAACATTTATCATAAATAAGAAAATATAAAAGAACAACTTTCTTATTTCCTCTGGAGCATATTTCCTTCAGTACTATCATGGCATGATGAAAAATCGGAGGCTTTCTTAAAAAAAAGTTTTAAAACGCTCTATTGACAACGTACGTTTTCTTTTCCAAAGTAAAAAAAAATACTCTAAAAGATAACGTACATTTTCTTCTCGTCCAAAATACTCAAACCCACGGCAACAAGCCGATCACTGGAGCGGTGGAGCCCGCGAGCAGCACGCAAGTCGGAAACCCACGCGTACGTAGATCGATCCGCATCTCCATATCTCCGACTCCTCTGCCCTGCCGCGCGGGCCCAACTCGGCGCCAAAAAATCCATCTCGCATCTCACGCTCTTCTAGCTCTCTCCCCCCGCCATGGAAGACCGGCAAGCCACCGGCGGCGCCGGCGCCGCGACCAAGGTCCGCGTGAACGGCACGACGGCCGAAGCGACACTCTCCACCACAGGCGGCTGCCCCGAGCTCCGGTGGCGCTGCGCTAGGGCCACGGCGGAGAGGAGCCTCTCGCTGGAGGCCGACGTGCTCGGAGCCGAGGCGAGCGGCAAGGAGGTCGTCGTCAGGGCCTTCGTGGCGGAGGATGCCGCGAGACCGCCGTCGCGCGCCAAGGCGAGAGGGAAGAGGCGCAGGAGGGAGTACGTCTTCGAGATGGCCGACGGCGAGGGCGCGGCCGCGGCCTGGGGCGAGACGCTACGGGGCTG
This sequence comes from Triticum dicoccoides, assembly GCF_002162155.2. Classification (NCBI taxonomy): domain Eukaryota; kingdom Viridiplantae; phylum Streptophyta; class Magnoliopsida; order Poales; family Poaceae; genus Triticum; species Triticum dicoccoides. The sequence goes on along the minus strand of NC_041384.1, from coordinate 566,368,968 downwards.
CTTGGACTCGATAGGTACGTGCCTTTGGTGCCTCCGTCCGTCGTGCCGGTCACCACGCGACCAGCCCAAACTGTCTCGGATTTTTCGATTCCTCTGATGATGCACAGTGCTTCTCCAATCTAGATGTGACGAGCTGCTCCTCTGTTTCATCAACTAGCAATTTTTTACGGGATTATATCAGCTGTTTCTAGTAGTTTATAATGCGATGCTCCATTAGCGTAAACGATTCATATTTCGTGATGAACATGCGATAACAGGGCGGCCCAAGAGATTGTTCGTCCTCATCAACCCCTACGGAGGCAAAAGACGGGCGAGCAAGATCTACGAGGCAGAAATCAAACCCCTGTTCGAAGCCGCCGGCGTCGAAGTCACAATGCAAGGTAAGGTTGGTTTTCCATGGTTTTTTGAAGCGCGATCTTCTTCTCCGACATTCTTGGCCCTTACAGTTATTTTGATCCGCCTGGTCCGTGGTTTCGTTAATTTGTTTCAGAGACCCGGTACCGGGGGCATGCCCGGGAGGTGGCGTCCTCTCTCGACCTTGCAAGATACGACGGGATCGTCTGCGTCAGCGGCGATGGCGTCCTCGTGGAGGTTGGTAACACGCAAATATTCTGTACCATGTTTAGGTTTGCATGGTTGGCATGGCACGGCATGGCAGGGGTCGAATCCACAGCGTTGACTCCAGTAGTTGTAGTTGGCATTCGATATGCAGCTGCGAGTTGACTTCACATAATGTTAGTGGACGGATCTCACTTGATCATCTTGTCTGGAAGGCTGGCGATAAACAAAAAAAAACACTGAGAGATATTAACAGCATCTGATGCAAGTTTAGCTTGAGCAGTTTATAGTGCCTTCAAATCTACTCATTCGCAGTTCAAAAAAAAAGTAAAAAAATCTACTCATTCGCAGAAAAAAAGAAAAGAAAAAAAATCTACTAAAAAAGCCATAGAAAATGTCGTACATACTGTAAGGTTCCTACTTCTTTTTTTCTTCCCATGCTGACATTTCTGGCATGTAGCTTGTGAATGGGATTCTGCAAAGATCAGACTGGGAGGAAGCAATAAAGATGCCAATTGGCATAGTTCCAGCTGGTAAAGAACAACTGATCTTTTTTTAGCTGAATAATAATCGATCTTTGGTCAGACACTAGTAGCACCAAAAATTCTGAAAGTGCTCAAACATGTGTGTTGGTTTGTTATTTATGCAGGCACAGGAAACGGCATGGCCAAATCACTTCTCCATGCTGCCAGCGAGACGTGCTCAGTTTCAGACGCCGTATTTGCCATTATCACAGGTCATAGTATGCTTTCAGGCACATAATATAAGTTCCCACGGCAGTTTCAAATAGAGGAATCTGATGGAAGCAACAACTCTCTCGTTGCACAGGTCACAAGCAGGCCTTGGATGTCTGCACCATAGTGCAAGGGGAAAAAACCGTTTTCAGCGTGCTGTCAACTACTTGGGGTACGCAAACGCAACCATGAAATCAACAATGTCTGTTAAATTCCAATGGAGCTTCTGTGGATGCCGGATCTGACTCTTTCAGAAAATTTTCAGGTTTGGTGGCCGATGTTGACATCGAGTCTGAGAAATACAGGTGGATGGGGAGCGCACGGTTCGACTTTTATGTGCGTAATGTTGGTTCTTTTGTGATAACTTGAAATCTTTGGAAACTAATGCCTCATGTCGTAACGAATTCTTCTTGATTGATCCCAGGCTCTGGTTCGCATAATGAACTTGCGCCGATACCGCGGAAGCGTCCACTTTGTGCCTGCCCCGGGCTACGAGGCATACGGAGATCCTGTCAAGCAAGCCGAGACTCCCATCGTGGAGCGAAACGGGGAATCTCGGGTGTGCTCTTATCAAGGCCCTACGGCCGAGTTTCAATGTTCAGACTGGAGATCCATCGATGGCCCATTTGTGGGTGTGTGCGTCTACAACGTGCCATGGGCTGCTGAAAACGCCATGGCAGCTCCTGAAGCCAAGGTAATATTTTTGTCTTTGTTTCACAGTGCTAATCTGATCAAGCTCCATTTGCTTCTGCAAAACCTGCCAGTTGAGTGCTGGTGTAATTTGCGTGAGATGCATGGTGTGGATTTGATGCAGTTCTCAGATGGCTACATGGACGCGGTCATACTGAAAGACTGTCCGAAGGCCGATCTTTTGGCTCTGCTGCTGAAGATGAGCGATGGGAGCTACGTGAAATCGCCACATGTTACATATTTCAAGGTTGGCCATTTTTTCCCTGTCAACCTGATCATCAACTTGCAGCGATTCAGAACACCGTGCCAACCTTCTTCCATAGAGTGGTTCATCAGTAGGTTCGACTTTGCAGGTGAAATCCTTCCGGTTATCGCCGGGGCAGCTCATGGAGGATCCAAAAAGGGGCGGCATCGTAGACGTGGACGGCGAGGTGGTTGCCAGAGGAGAAGGAACGTACGGCATGAACCAGGATCAAGATTTGATGGCCTATGGCCCTTCTGTTCAGCTGACCGTGCACCAGGGCTTGGCCACTGTATACTGTCCCAAATGATCCTACCTTGCCTTCTCCTCTCACCAGAGATTGTCCCTTTGTGTCAATTGCTTTATTCTTGTTCATATTTAAAAAAGTACTCTATTGTATTCAAAACAAGATTCTTTCAAGAAAAGGTCACACGTCTCTGAGCAACACAATGTGCCTCGTCTTGCTTCAGTTTCAGTTCCAGTCCGAACCAACCCAAACCGTTGGCGCCCCGTTGTGCTTTCGTTGAACTGTATCTAGATAAATCTAAGACAAACTTCTTGGGACCGAGATAATAAATGAAATTATTGAATGCTAGTACATCTCAGTTCACAAGGGGTAACTTTTACAAGCATCACCAATCAAAAGTAACACGCCAAGACAGGATAACAAATTAACAACAATAACTGTAGAACAGATATTCAAGTTTAGACAAGCGTTGCATCACTGGTGGTGGAGCAGTTCAGAACGGAAGAGCAATGCATGCAGCAATCGATCAAGGCGACAGAGAGAGCTGAAGTGCAAGTGAGATCGAGGCACTCCACTCAACTTGACAAGCAGCAGGTGGAGGCGAGGTCACTGGAGGGGAAAGATGTTGGGCCTGCTGAATGAAATTAATGAACGAATGAAACTTTGAAAATAATGAAGCATTTGAAAGATAAAAAAATGAAACAAATATTACAAAAGTTCATATTCACAAAGGGACTGGGGAAAACTTTACCTTTATCTTCATAGTTGTGAGTCTGAATTGGTTGGCGCTAGCAACTTCTTCAGACTTCACAGTTCTCATCTTCAAAGTGAGCGTATATTCAACTATTCGCTCAGTCTTGACAAAGAGGCCCTCCAGAAGTACATGGGATATCTAAGTGAATCTCAGCTAACAAGGGATAGATAACTGTTACAACCATCCAAGTGCATCTCAGCACACAAGGGATAACTGCTAGTCCAAGCATCACCAATCAGAAGCAACACTTCTAAGACAGGATAACAACACAACGGCAATAACTGTAGAACAAGATTCAAATTTAGATGCATGTCTCAGTCCAGAGGGTGGAGAAACTGGAAGAATGATGCATTCAGTAATCAACGTAGAAGGGATCCTGAGGGGTCGACAGTAGTGGCAATGCCGAGAGGCGAGAGAGTTGCAGGGTGGGTGAGCTTGAGGCACTCCAACTCTTGACACGCAGTGGACATGGTCACCGGAGGGGATAGATCTCGCACCTACTGTTTGAAACAAAAGAATAAATGCAACTTGAAATAAATGAAGCATATGAAAGATAAAAAATGAAATAACTATTACGAAAGGCTGTCTTTTTTTTTTGCAATCGTCAAAAGGACTATCTTTGCAAAGGCCGGTGGATCATTTACCTTTCCATTTATTTGGAAGTTGCATATCCGAACAACAGTTCATCTGAAATCCTTCCAGCGGATATGCGCAATCTTTGGCCAGCTTTCTCCGTCAGGCGCTTGGCAGCTCTCGTTCAAGCGTTCACAACGCCAAACACATATATGTTGGATGGAGGATGGCAGATCTGATAAAGATGATATGTTGGGGCAGTCATAGATATCGAGTGTCCTCAGACTAGAGAAGCACTTCAGATTTCCTGGTAGGGACCTCATTTCACACCGACATAATCTAAGGCACTTGACGGATGTGAATTTTGCAGATTCTTCAAATGAAACGGATGATTCCTTGCATCCTTCGAGAGACAGAAATGGTGGAACTGTAAAACCTTCATCCCAGAGCATGTGGTTGAGCATCACGAGGCTGCTAACATAGAGTGATTGCTGCACCCGAAACTGTGAAATGCAGTTCGCAACGAGCTTCGGGACATCTGTCAAATGTACGTGGTGAAGTTGCAAGAATGGCAAGCCTTCAAGAAAGCACAGATCAGGGAAACCTCCCACTGATAAGGATACAAGGGAAGTCAGATGACCGATAGACAAGGAAGTGGAGCTTCTACAGCCAAACATGCTAAGACTTTTCAGGTGCGGCAAGTCACTACTGAAGAAATTATCTGCAACCATGCACTGGTATATACAGAGCTCCTCAAGAGACGACGGCAATAAACCTGCTCCATGTGTCAAATCTAAAGAAGGGCAGGAAATCAATTTAACTTCTGAAAGAGAGGTAGCAGATCGTAAGCCTCCTAATGACTTGAAACACCAGCAATATCTGATGAACAAAAAGTCCAGCTTTGTCAAATGTTGGAAGACCGCTTGTGACGGAAGTGTAGTTAAAGTCATGATCTCCATTAAGAACAAACTTCTCAGTGACGTGAGACCACCAAGGCAAACAGCTAATGCCTCATCTGTAACACTGCATGAAGAAAGACGAAGTGCGCGAAGACCTGATGGTGGAACCAACGGCAAGTTGATGCTTCTACCATAAATGAATCTCATCCTCTGCTCGTGGCAACATATCCATGCCTTAATGATATCATCTTCCAGAACTAACTCACCGTGCTCTCTTTCTACAGCACATGCAATCGTTTGAAGATGTGACATGTCAGCATCCATTAATGTCATCATTTGCTTCAGAGATGAATGTTCTGACAATAATACTTCCTTAATTTCCGATTCAGAATCCACCTCCCATATCGAAGCAAGTTGTGATGCCAAGTGGTCTGTTCTCATGATGTTTTCCATCTGATCATGCTGTTCTAGCTCATCACTGGTAATAAATATAAGCAGTGGGCAACTGCTAATTGATAAGCATGTAAGGGCTGCTGGAAGACACGATAACGTTTTCAGAGTCGAGACATTCTCGAGCTCTAGTTTTGAGCAATGCCTGAAGAGCTCAGTATTGAGTGGCAGGCCTTCTAAGGCACTGCAATCGACAAGCTTAAAAGATTCCAAATTCTCAAAATATGAACCCTCAAGTAACCAACTTGGATACGTGGCAGATTTGTAACCCTTGATCTCGAGGCCTTTCAGTTGAGGCGGTGGCATCAAACCTTCTAGAATCTCCAACTGTAAACTGTCATCTGCATTCTTGCCATTATTGCAACTCCAGACAAGGGCCAAGCTTCTAAGATGACTTTTCTGATATAGCTTCAACTCTAAGGCTTCATTCTTTCCAGTAACATTCTCGAGATTTCTGACTCTTAAACTGCCACCAAGCTCTTTCATGTCTCTGAGCTGCCGCAACTCATACCCCTTCTGCTTTTGCACACAAAAATCTTCAACATGCTGGAGCAAAGTTAGCTTGCCTATATAAGGGATTTGAGGCAGAGCTACTTCATACATCCTATATCCCAGATCACGATACCCTTCAAGATGCCGTAACTTGCTTAATTTACATAGTTTGTGAGGCAAACTCGTAACTTTATGGTTCAACAGGAGTAACTGTAGGTGGTAAAGAGCACATAATGATCCAGGCAATTCGACAATGGAAGTTTTAATGAGGTTTAAATACCGAAGGTGTTTCAGCTTACCCACAGATTTGGGTAGCTTGTTACTATTGTAGAAGCACAAATAGAGTACACGTAACTTCTTCAAGTTTTGAAGTACCTGACTGAAAACATCACTCACATCATCTATAAGTGGGTCAATGCAGATAACAGTGCGCAAATGATGTAGCTTGCAGATACTGAGCTGATGTTGTTTCATGCTCTCAACACGAACAGACAGACGACTGACGGTGCATGGTATTTCTGTCACCTTATCATCTTCTAATCTGAAACAGTCTTCTTTAGAGAGCGACTCTGCCAAATCATGAAGAAGATCATGCATAATGTAGTATGTGTCCAAAAATCTTTCAGAAAATGGTTGCAAGAAAGACCCAGAAACCATCTCATTGAGGTAATCCTTTCCAACATCTACCATTTTCCTGTTCTGGTTGCACGGATCAACAAGCCCCTCCGCTATCAGCAGGTGAACCAACTCATCAGTGTTATACCTGTGCCCTTTTGGAAACAAACTACAATATACAAAGCACCTCTGCAGACGTGGATCTAACTTCTGATAACTCCACAACAGAGCCATTCTAGGCTCACTTAAGTTGTCAATCTTTAAAGTCAGAGCATCTTTCCAGGCAGAGATATTCATTTTCCCTTTCAACTGGGAACCAACAACTTTTGCAGCCAAAGGAGACTGTCCAAGCCTTTTAGCTATCTCCTCTGCAATCGCTTCTAGCCTTTCAAGCAACGGAGGGTCTCCAATTTGTGCTCCAGTGAAGGCATAGTATTTGAAGAGTGCCAAGAACTGAGTATCTTCCATGCTTTCCAAGCGGAGCACCTTTTCACAGTAAAGAGCGGAAGGAAATGTATCCCGTCGAGAAGTTACCAAAACTTTGCTTCCCTTGTGCTGAGAAACTAGGGGAGCTAGCAGTTGGTCCCATTCCATCTGACTACTCGAATCATCAAACCAAACATCATCCAATACAAGCAAGAATTTCTCAGACTTCTGCAGTATGTCCCTTAATTGGCAGTGGAGAGTATCCAGATTATCAAGATGTGGGCACTCCCTCTTAGCTGCGGATTCGATTATCTCCCGTGTATGACGATGGACATCAAGTTTGCGTGAGATGCACACCCACATCCTGACATCAAAATGTTCTTGCACCCTCTTGTCATTGTAAACATGTTGTGCCAAGGTGGATTTTCCCATACCTCCTGCTCCGACAATGGCCAAACCCGCATATACAGCTGAATTAGCTTCAACAGCAACCGGCTCGGTAAGAAGGTTTATTATATCATCGCGATCCTTGTCACGACCTATTACTTTCAGAGGTGGTAATGATGTGGCCTGAGGAATAATGGGCCTCTCTGCACTGTTACCACCTGGTAAACAAAGAAGCTCAGAGAACCCCTTCCCTTTCACTAGAATGGCCTTCAATTCATTCAGCTGGAAAAGTAGCTTCTTGTTCTTTGGGGGAACATTGGATAATCTGTTAGATGCAGCACGCAGAGGCTTCAAAATAGTGCTGATGGATGAGGCACACGGTGGTGGGCAATCTCCCCCATTCTTTGCTTTGCGCTCAAGGAGGTCATACTCATGCATGTCCAGCAGATCCTCAGCCTTGTAGAAGGCTTCTTTGAGCTCTTGGACCCATTTGTCCAACTTGACCATGTGGTTGCCTTTGTTAGCTGCTTCAACCATCAGCTCGAACTGCGGCATAATTGTGGTCTCCAGTTCATGGAGCTCACTTGCCATGTCCACTCCAAGGAACATTGAAGCATCAGCGAGGAGCCTCTTCAGGATTGGCGATGCTGGAGCCACCACGGCGGCGACGGTAATACAAGGTTGCCGACGAGGAAGACTGGCTTAGTGTTGTAATACAAGAGAGATCAGAACCAGATCTCACCAAACAGCAAGACAAGAGAGCAAAATATCTGATCCAGAGGTGCACTGGGAGCTGGTAGTCTCTTTCTGTTTCTCCACCACGACCACGATGAAGGCCTTATCTCTGAAAGCATTGGTGTAATTTATGTGTGGTTGCAATCCAGTTCTCAGGTGGCTACATGGATGCAGTCCTACTGAAAGACTGTCCGAAGGCTGATCTTTTGGCTCTGGCGCATGTTACACATCTCAAGGTTATAGCCATCTTTTCCCTGTCAACCTGATTATCAACTTACAGTGTTGAATTTGTTTTCCACTGCTTCTGCCTTCTGCAGGTGAAATCCTTTCGGTATTCTTGTGGAGGATCCGAGACAGGGTGGCATCGCAGACGTGGACGGCGAGGTGGTTGCCAGAATGGAAGGAACGTACGGCAGGAACCAGGGGCATCAAGATTTGATGGCCTATGGCCCTTCTGTTCAGCTGACCGTGCACCAGGGCTTGGCCACTGTATATTGTCCAAAATGAAACCCCCTTCGTCTTCCTCGACTCTCCGAAGATTCTCCATTTGTGTCAATGGCTTTATTCCTGTTCATATTTTCAAGTATATTCCACCGTATCCAAACAAGATTCTCAACGAAAAGGCCGTGTATCTCCACGTAACACTTGCAATGAAGAGACCCAGCTCGTCTTGGTTCAGTTTCAGCTCCAATCGAACCAACCCAAACTGTTGGCGCCCTCTTGCGCTTTCGCTGAATCACACGGTGACCACCATTCTGGTAAAACTTTTCACAAGACACCGTATTCGCTAGCAATATCCTCAGACTTCAGGTTTGTCATCTTCAAAGTGAGTTTAACTATTCACTCGGTCTTGACAAAGATGCCACCAGTTACCTTTACTCCTTTACCCAAAACAATCTGCATAAGTTCAACTATAATATGGAATTATGGAATTTAACGCTCCAGCAGTACACAAGATATCCAAGTACAAGAGATATTTCAGCGCACAAGAGATAACTGTCACAGGCATCACCAATCAAAAGTAGCACGCCAAGACATGATAGGTTGATAACTAAATAGCGACAATAATTACAGATAAAAGATTCATATGTACATACGCGGCCCAACACTGTTAGTGGAGCCGTCCAGAGTGGAAAAGCGACGCATGCAACGGTCGACGAAGAAGGAAACCGAGGGGGCGGCAGTTCGGCACCAGCGAGACAATGTAGAGAGAGCTGAAGTGCAAGTGAGCTTGAGGCACTCCAACTCTTGACAGGCAGTGGGTGGAGACGAGATCGCCGGAGGGGAAAGATGGTGGGCCTGCTGCATGAAATAAATGAACGAATGGAACTTTGAAACAAATGAAGTATCTGAAAGGCCAGAAATGAAACAAATAGTGTAAAAGTTTATATTTGCAAAGGCACTGGACGAACCTTTACCTTTCGATTTCTTTGGAGTTGTCATTCTGTAATTATGTGAATTTCTTCCAGCGGATATGCTGAATCTTTGGCCAGCTTTCTCCATCAGGTACTCGGCAGCTCTTCTGCAAGAGTTCAGACTCCCACACGACTAAGTGCTGGAGGGAGGATGGCAGATCTGGTAAAGATGATATATTGGGACACCTAAAGATTTCGAGTTCCATCAGGTTGGAGAAGCACGTCAGATTTATTGGCAGGGAACTCATTTCACAATCAAATAACCTCAAGCATTTGACAGATTTGAAATTTGCAGATTCTTCAAATAGAACAGAGGATTCCTTGAGTCCTTCAAGAGACAGAAATGGCGGAACTGTAAAGCCTTCAGCCGAGAGCATGTGGTTGAGCATCACAGGGCTGCTAACATATATAGATCTCTGGACCCGGAACTGTGAAATGCAGTTTGCGTCAAGCTTCGGGACATCTGTGAAATGTACAGAGTGAAGTTGCAGGGAAGACAGTCCTTCAAGAGAGCACAGATCAGGTAAAACTCCCAGTGATAGTGATTCAAGGGAGGTCAGACGACCAACTGACAAAGATGCAGAGCTTCTGCAGACAAACATGGTAAGATCCCCCAGGAGTGGCAGGACACTACTGAAAAAATTAGCTGCAACCATGCAACGCCGTATCCGAGCGTCTCAAGAGATAATGGCAAAAAATCTGCTCCACATGCCAAGTCTAAAGAAGGGCAGTCAAACAATTGAAAATCTGAAAGAGAGGTAGCAGCTCGTAACCCCCCTAATGATCTGAGACACCAGCAGGATGAAATGTGAAGGCGTTCGAGCTTTGTCAAATGTTGGAGAACCACTTGTGATGGAAGTGTACTTAAAGTCATGATCTCCATTAAGACCAAACATCTCAGTGACGTGAGACCATCAAGGCAAACAGCTAATGCCCTATTTGTAATACTGCGTGAAGAAAGATGAAGGTGACAAAGACCTGATGGTGGAACCAATGGCAAGCCGATGCTTCTTCCATAAATGAATCTCATCCTCTGTTCATGGCAACATATCCATGCCTTAATGATATCATCTGTCAGTATTACCTCGTCATTATCTCTTTCTACAGCACTTGCAATGGTTTGAAGATGTGACATATCAGAATCCATTAAAGTCATCATTTGCTTCAGAGATGAATGTTGTGACGTTAATATTCTCTTAATTTCCCATTCGGAATCCACCTCCCATATCGAAGCAAGTTGTGATGCCAAGTAGTCTGCTCTCATGATGTTCTCCCTCTGATCATGCAGATCTAGCTCATCACTGGCAATAAACGTAAGCAGTGGGCAACTGCCAATTGACAAGCATGTGAGGGCTGCTGGAAGATAAGATAATGTTTTCAGACTCCAGACATTCTCGAGTTCCAGTTCAGAGCAATGCCTGAAGAGCTTGGTGTTGAGTGGCAGGCCTTCTAATACACTGCAATCAACAAGCTTAAAAGATTCCAAATTCTCAAAATTCGAACCATCAAGTAACCAACTTGGATACATCTCAGATTTGTAACCCTTGATTTCAAGGCCTTTCAGTTGAGGCGGTGGCATCAAACCTTCTAGAATCTCCAACTGTAAACTACCATCTGCATTCATGCGATTATTGCAACTCCAGACAAGGGCCAAGCTTCCCAGATTAATTTTCTGATACAGCTTTGACTCTAAGGCTTCATCCTTTCCAGTGACATTCTCCAGGTTTCTGACTCTTAAACTGCCACCAAGCTCTTTCATGTCTCTAAGCTGTTGCAACTCACATCCCTTCTGCTTTTGCACACAAAATTCTTTAACATGCTGGAGCGAAGTTAGCCTGCCTATGTAAGGGATTTGAGGCAGAGCTACTTCACACATCCTGTATCCCAGATCATGATACCCTTCGAGATGCCATAACTTGCTTAATTTGCAGAGTTTGTGAGGCAAACTCTTGACTTTATGGTTTAACAGAAGTAACTGTAGGTGGTAAAGAACACATAATGATCCAGGCAATTCGGCAATGGAAGTTCTAATGAGGTTTAAATACCGAAGGTGCTTCAGCTCACCAACAGATTCAGGTAGCTTGTCACTATTGTAGAAGCACAAATAGAGTACACGTAACTTCTTCAAGTTTTGCAGTACCTGACGGAAAAGATCACTCACATCATCAGTAAGTGGGTCGATGCAGATAACAGTGCGCAAATGATCCTGCAGATACTGCGCTGATGTTGTTTCATACTCTCAACACGAACAGACAGATGACGAACAGTGCATGGTATTTCTGTCACCCTATCATCTTCTAATCTGAAGCAATCATCTTTAGAGAGCGATTCTGCCAAATCATGAAGAAGATCATGCATAATGTAGCATGTGTCCATAGAACTTTCAGAAAATGGTTGCAAGAAAGACCCAGAAACCATCTCATCGAGGTAATCCTTTCCAACATCTACCATTCTCCTTTTCTGGTTGCATGGATCAACAAGCCCCTCTGCTATCAGCAGGTGAACCAACTCATCAATGTTATACTTGTGTCCTTTCGGAAACAAGCTGCAATATACAAAGCACCTCTGAAGACGTGGATCTAACTTCTGATAACTCCACAGCAGAGCTGTTTGTTAGAATATAGAGTTGTAATCTCAACCTCCTTCCTTCTCTTGTATTCTACCCAAACTCCTTCTGTCATAACCTTGTACGTCAAGCCAGGCTTCGGCCACGCATCAATATAAACTACCACGCGGCTCCCTCGATGGAGTAGGAACGCTTCATATCTTTCATGGTAATCAGAGCCACCTCTTCTCATACATCTAGCCACAATCCAAAACCCTAGAAACCACACATCATCGTCTCCATGGCTTCCTCCGCCGGCGTCTCCCTCAACCTTGGATCACCGCCGTCTGAGAAGCTCGCAAGAGGTAATTTCATCCTCTGGAAGACGCAGGTCCTCCCAGCCCTGCGAGGCGCACAAGTGATGGGGCTCCTGGACAACACCGATGCCGCTCCACCCAAGATGGTGGAGATCACGAAGGCAGACAAGACCACGGCCCTAGAGCCGAATCCCCTATACGGACCCTGGATCGCCAAAGATCAGCAGGTTCTATCATACCTTCTCAATTCCATGTCTCCAGAAATTCTTGCACAAGTTGTTGGGAAAGATTCCACCTTTGAGCTCTGGACGACGGTGACAAATCTCTTCGCCTCACAATCTCAGTCTCGGATTACTAATCTGAGAATCGCCATCACCAATACCAAGAAGGGCTCGATGTCAAGCTCGGCGTATATGGCGAAGATGAAAAGTCTTGGGGATGAACTAGCTGCTGCAGGTCGTCCCGTATCTGATCCGGAGATGGTGGACTATATTCTGGCCGGACTGGACCGCGACTACGACCCCGTGGTGGCGGCGATCGGCGCTGTCAAAAACATCATCACAGCCGACGATCTTTTTGCCCAGATTGCTGCCTTTGATCAAAGGATGGAGATGCTAGGCGACTCATCTTCAGGCGGGTTCTATTCATCCGCTAATGCGGTCTACAGAGGCCGTGGCCAGTCCCGTGGCAGATCTCGCGGGCGTGGAGGAAGAGGCCGTGGCCGTGGTGATCGTGGTGACCGCGGTGACCAACAGTCGTCTTCCTCCAATGGAGGCGGCGGATTCAGAGGCCGTCCTCGACAGCAACAGCAACAGCAGGCTCGTGAGCAACAGCATGACTATCCAGAATATCAGATATGCTACAGACACCATCCAGGAGGTGCACGAGTTTGCTGGTGGCGTTATGAAGAAAACGACCAGGAAGAAAAGCAAGCGCATGCAGCCTCCTATGGCGTGGACACCAACTGGTACGCCGACAGTGCAGCAACAAACCACATCACAGGTGAACTTGACAAGTTGACGATGCGGGAGAAGTACAATGGAGGCGACCAAATTCGCACGGCAAGCGGTTCTGGTATGGATATCACACACATTGGCAGTTCAATTGTTAAAACCCCCGTGAAAAATTTACACTTGACCAATGTCTTGCATGTTCCTCAAACCTCTAAAAATCTTGTTTCCGTTCATCGATTCACTCTTGATAACAATGTTCTTATTGAGTTCTATCCTTATTTTTTCTTGGTTAAGGACTTGAAAACAAGGAGAGTCATTCTTAGAGGACGGTGCGTGGGAGGACTCTACCCACTCATATCATCATCATCATCTTCATCTTCATGGTCCAATAAACAAGCAAATATTGTCACCAAGCTATCTACATCAAGGTGGCATAGTCGTTTAGGTCATCCATCTTCAGTCATAGTTAGATATGTTCTTAGCAAAAATAAACTCTCTTATGAGCCTAGTAGTGAGTTAGTTTGTGATCCGTGTCAACAAGCAAAAAGTCATCAATTACCTTACCCAATTTCTACTAGTGTGTCTACTGCCCCTTTACAACTTATCTTTTCAGATGTATGGGGGCCAGCTCCTATTTCAGTTGGTAGATTTTCCTATTATGTAAGTTTTATTGATGACTATAGTAAATTTACTTGGATTTATCTGTTGAAAAAGCGATCTGATGTATTCCAAGTTTTCCTCAATTTCCAAAATCTTGTTGAACGCAAATTGAAATCTAAAATCATTGCTATGCAAAGTGACTGGGGTGGTGAGTATGAAAAACTAAATTCTTTCTTTCAAAAGCTTGGCATATCACACCATGTATCTTGTCCTCATGCTCACCAACAAAATGGATCCGCTGAAAGAAAGCACCGTCACATAGTTGATATGGGGCTTGCCTTGTTAGCAAATGCTTCCATGCCGCTTAAATTTTGGGATGAAGCATTCTTAACTGCTACATATCTCATCAACTTGCTTCCAAGTAAAGTTATCAAATTTGAAACACCCATTACACGACTTCTTGGTGTCACACCCAACTATACATCTCTTCGTATTTTTGGTTGTGCCTGTTGGCCCAATCTTAGGCCTTACAACACACGCAAACTCGCTTTCCGCTCAAAACGGTGTGTCTTTTTAGGCTATAGCCCCATGCATAAAGGGGTTAAGTGCCTTGATGTTCCTACTGGTCGGGTGTATATATCCAGAGATGTTGTATTTGATGAGTCCGTGTTTCCCTTTGCATCCCTTCATCCTAATGCTGGTGCACTTCTCCGCAAAGAAATTCTTCTTCTTCCTTCACATCTTCGGTCTTTTGATCATGGGGGCGACAACAATTGTACTAACCAATGTGATGATATTCCTGCTGGTACTAGTCTTTCTCTTATGCCTGTGCAGGTCCCTGGAGAAAACGGTGCTCAAAATGACCAAGATCTCGAAAATATGGCTGGTTTTGATCCTATATTTTATGCTGAGGAAGGAGACGAAGCTGGCACAGATGACGAAGAAGATCTGGCGGCGCCTGCCACCCCTGCACGCGCACAGATCTCGGATCACGCGACCGCATCCGCCTCGGATCAAGCCCCTGATGGCTCCAGTCCTGGATCCAGGGCAGGCCACTCCCGTGCTGCCGCGTCAGCTTCAGGCGGGACCAGCAGCGGGGCTGAATCCCCCTCGCCCCGCGCGCCAGCGTCAGACGGGACCAGCGGCGGGACCAGATCCTCTCCGCATCACGCGCGCCTCCAGTCGTGGTCGGGTGGCGGATCCTCTGCGCCAGTGCCTGCAGGAGGGGCAGCCACACCAGAAGCCACAGGATCCCCTGCGCATATGACGACAAATCAGTCCACTGCATCAGCAGATTCTCCTGGATCTTCTGTGGCAAGTATACCAGCGGGGCAGCGAGAGGTTTCTTCACGTGTTATGACCCGGCTACAGAAAGGTATACGGAATCCTAAAATTAGGAAAGATGGAACTATACCATATAGAATGTTGTGTATTTCAGGAGAACCAACATCGTTGAAGAATGCACTTGATGATCCTAAATGGAAAAAGGCAATGGATGAGGAGTATTCTGCGCTCATGAGGAATAAGACTTGGCATCTTGTACCAAATCAGAGAGGTAAAAATATTATTGATTGCAAATGGGTGTATAGAATTAAGAAGAAGGCAGATGGCTCCATTGACAGATATAAGGCACGTCTAGTTGCAAAGGGCTTTAAGCAACGTTATGGCATTGACTATGAGGACACCTTTAGTCCCGTTGTGAAAGCTGCAACTATCAGACTTGTGTTAGCCATTGTTGTATCCAAAGGATGGAGTTTAAGGCAGCTAGATGTACAGAATGCGTTTCTGCACGGTGTTTTGGAAGAGGAAGTGTTTATGAGACAACCACCTGGGTATGAGAGTAAGAAATTGCCACAGTATGTCTGCAAGCTTGATAAAGCACTCTATGGTCTAAAGCAAGCACCCAGAGCATGGTATTCCAGATTGAGCTCACAGTTAAAATATCTTGGCTTTGTTGCTTCCAAGGCTGACACATCCTTGTTTATTTATAACAAGGCAGGAGTAGTCATTTTTGTGCTTATATATGTTGATGATATCATAGTTGCAAGTTCTTCACAAAATGCTACTAATGCTCTTTTGCATGATTTGAGCTCAGAGTTTGCCTTGAAGGACCTAGGTGATTTGCATTTCTTCTTGGGTATTGAAGTCAAGAAAACTCAAGATGGTATTGTATTAAATCAGGAAAAATATATTCTTGAGCTTCTGTCTCGCATGGGGATGAAAAATTGCAAGCCAATGTCTACACCTTTATCCTCCTCAGAAAGTCTCTCAGCATATGAGGGTGAGCCACTTCAAGAGGAGGAGAGTACAAGGTATAGGAGTACTGTGGGAGCACTACAATATTTAACTCTCACACGTCCAGATATCTCATTTGCTGTCAACAAGGTTTGTCAATATCTTCATGCACCTACTTCTGCACATTGGTCAGCTGTCAAGAGGATTGTGAGATATGTGAAACATACTATGGGAATAGGACTTCATTTCAAACGGTCTAATTCTTCTCTTGTGAGTGCATTCTCTGATGCTGACTGGGCAGGATGTAGTGATGACAGAAGATCAACTGGAGGTTTTGCAGTGTTCTTTGGATCTAATCTTATCTCCTGGAGTGCTAGAAAGCAAGCTACTGTGTCACGCTCAAGTACAGAAGCTGAATACAAGTCTTTGGCTAATGCAACTGCTGAGATCATTTGGGTTGAATCACTTCTTGAGGAATTGGGAATCAAGAAGAATCGTATCTCATGTTTATGGTGTGATAATTTGGGAGCAACATATCTGTCTGCAAATCCAGTATTTCATGCCAGGACAAAGCACATAGAAATTGATTTTCACTTTGTACGAGAAAGGGTTGCGGCAAGGAAACTTGAGATTCGATTTATTCCTTCTAAGGATCAAGTGGCTGACGGTTTTACAAAAGCACTACCAGCAAGACCATTTGAAGAATTCAAGAGTAATCTTAACTTAGGTTAGTTGAGATTAAGGGAGGGTGTTAGAATATAGAGTTGTAATCTCAACCTCCTTCCTTCTCTTGTATTCTACCCAAACTCCTTCTGTCATAACCTTGTACGTCAAGCCAGGCTTCGGCCACGCATCAATATAAACTACCACGCGGCTCCCTCGATGGAGTAGGAACGCTTCATATCTTTCACTGTTCTGGGCTCACTTAAGTTGTCAATCTTTAAAGTCAGAGCATCTTTCCAGGCAGGGACATTCATTTTCCCTTTCAACTGGGAACCAACAACTTTTGCAGCCAAAGGAGACTGTCCAAGCCTCTTAACTATCTCCTCTGCAATCTCTTCTAGCCTTGCAAGCAAGGGAGGATCTCTGATTTGTGCTCCAGTGAAGGCATAGTATTTGAAGAGTGCCAAGAACTGAGTGTCTTTCATGCTTTCCAAACGGAGCACCTTTTCACAGTAAAGAGCGGAAGGAAATGTATCCCGACGAGAAGTTACCAAGACTTTGCTTCCCTTGTGCTGAGAAACTAGAGGAGCTAACAGTTGGTCCCATTCCATCTGACTACTCAAATCATCAAACCAGACATCATCCAATACAAGCAAGAATTTCTCTGATTTTTGCAGTATGTCCCTTAATTGGCACTGGAGAGTATCCAGATTATCAAGACGTGGGCACTCCTTCTTAGCTGCGGATTCGATTATCTCCCGTGTATGACGATGGACATCAAGTTTGCGTGAGATGCACACCCACATCCTGATATCAAAATGTTCTTGTACCGTCTTGTCATTGTAAACATGTTGTGCCAAGGTGGATTTTCCCATACCTCCTGCTCCGACGATGGCCAAACCCGCATATACAGCTGAATTGGTCTCAACAGCAGCCGGCTTGGTAAGAAGGTTTATTATATCATCACGATCCTTGTCACGACCTATTACTTTCAAAGGTGGTAATGATGTGGCCTGAGGAACAATGATGGGGCTCTCTGTACTGTTACCGACTGGTACGCAAAGAAGTTCACGCAACTCCCTGCCTTTCACCAGAATGGCCTTCAGTTCATTCAGCTGGTGAAGTAGCTTCTTGTTCTTTGGGAGGAGATTAGATAACCTGTTAGAAGCAGCACGCAGAGGCTTCAAAATAGTGCTGATTGATGAGGCACGGGGTGGCGAGGAATCTCTCCCACTCTTTGCTTTGCGCTCGAGGATGTCGTACTCATGCATGTCCAGCAGGTCTTCGGCTTTGTAGAAGGCTTCTTTGAGCTCCTGGACCCATTTGTCCAAATTGACCCTGCGATTGCCCTTGTTAGCTGCTTCAATCATCAGCTCGAACTGCGGCATGATGGTGGTCTCCAGTTCATGGAGCTCGCTCGCCATGTCAACCTCAAGGTATGTTGAAGCATCCACGAGGAGCTTCTTCAGGATCGGTGATGCTGCCAATTGCAAACCAACCAGCGCCACCCCCGTCATGGATTTGCAAAATTTTGGGGGGTATTTTTCTGCTTCTTGACTTCTGAGAATGCAAGGAATTGGGTAGTGTAAAGACAAAAGACACAAAATGGGGGAAAGCTAGGATATAAACAGGCAAGCAGGTAAAATAACTCCAATGACAGATTTTTTTTCTCTCTCTTTCCTTTTTATGGGGATTGTGGTTGTGGCTACTGGATAGTTGATAGTTGGATGCAGGAGGAGATGAAGAAGCATTTATTCAGGGGAAATGAGCAGAAAATTAACAGGTAGATCACGGTAAACAGGAGCAAGAACTTTTTCCCCTCTTGCTTTTGACTTGTTGTCTTTTTGGGTATGGAATGACCCAAAGAAATGAATAAAGGGTAGGAGAAGTGCTTCTGGAGGGGCAAACTGTCGGTGAAGGCAGCAATGTATGAAAACCTGTAGAAGTGGGAAACAATAGATCAATAAGTGTTGCAAAGGGAAAAGAAACACAGCACAAAGGGCAGGTTTTTCTTTCTCCTTTTTTGCCACAGAAGTATTTCTAGAGGTAAAAAAGAGATAAAGAGGGGGGAACCTAACAAGTTAAAACGGCAAAGGGACTTCTGGAGGTGTAAACACGTGGTGAAGGCAGAAACGGATGAAAAACCTGTAGAAGTGGGAAATGACAGATAAATTAGCAAACTGCAAAGGGAAAATAAACACAACACAAAGGGCAGGTTTTCTTCAGAATTACTGGAGCGGCATGGCAAAGATGGCGGATGCAAGGTTGCTGGAGAGGCCGGTTGGAGCTAGTGTTGTATTACAAGAGAAATGAGATGCAGAACTCTCCAAGCAGCAGGCCAACAAGACTATTGATATGATCCCATGTACACAGCTCTGATCCAGCTACTTATCTTTTCTTAAATTGAACTGAGCTGGATCCGCTAAAAAACTAAACAGTAACCACTTTGGATAGCTCTCTAATCAATAAAAAATGTGCAAGTGGCCTAGGCTACAACCGATAAAATAAAAACAAGTGACAGTTCATTCATGTTATGAAACTATGAAAATACTCGTTCAAAGAGCACCCTTGACATAATTTTGTAGTTTGAAATAATCAGATGGTGATAATGGACCTGGTGTTAGCACATCAAAACCAACAAAGTCAATGAACTGGTGGCTTACGTTACCTGCTTCTACCATTTTATTCTTCCTCACTATCACTGGCTTCACACTTTCCAAGTACTATGTTTCAGTTCAGAAAGCTATGAGCAAGAATAAAATATGACTCTATTGGTCTTCGGCTACAGGAAATCCAAACTAGATGATATGATTCACCATCGGACTGGGTTCCGTGAAAACGCAAACCAGAGGAAGGTGAGATGAGCCTGGGAAAAATGTCCTGCCAAGCATGTCAGAATAATAATTAGCTTTTTTTTGTTCCCCACACATATAACTCAGTAGATGATCTGAGGTTCACATCTGAAAATTGCACTCGAATTGATTTTCAACTGGAACAAATTTGGCATGTTAAAATATCTGAAAATTTATTCAGCTTCCAAAGTTCAGAAAAATTACGGAAGAACAGCAAAAGATCAGAAAAATAACATTTACATTCATAAAACATAACCCTGTTTAGAGATTTTGGATGTCTATTTGGTAAAGGAAGAAAGCACACAAGTGAGCCAGTTTAAGGAATACGCATGTTAAGAGAAATAACCTGCATTACAGGCACATGTTCTACTCCCTCCGATCCATATTAGTTGTCGCTTAAACGGATGTATCTAGCACTGAAATACATCTAAGATACATTCATTTCAGCAACAACTAATATGGATCGGAGGGAGAGTTAGTTATCATTTCTGAAGGAAGAATTGGTAGATTAGCAGGCATATGCAAGCATTCTACATTGAATGGACATCACAAACCAACACTGTACAATTGTACCGCATATAGCCAATATGCAACAGAATCCATCGAGCCACAAAAAATAGCATTTTTATCGTTGACAAACAACAGAGTATAATCCAAATTACACATATGGATGGCACTGCAGTACTGATCCAACGACCACACAGTACAAAGAAAGGAACAATTCAGAAGCAAACCTTACAAAACCATTATTGACATCGAGAAGTACAGAGTTGGAATACACTATCCATACAAAACTATCAAATCAATGATGCAGTCTGGTTAAACCCAAGTGTAGACACATCATGACTTGTATTTTCATAACTGAACATCCATGTATCTTTGCACCAGTCCAGGATAAGCAAGTCCACAAAGCTAAAAACACTAATGCAATCAGCTCCAACTGCCCTAGAATAAAACAAGATTGTTCTTGTAATTGAAAGATCATAATATCACCAGGACACTGAAATATAAACTGACACTTATTGCTCCGTATTATTGACGGAGTAGAAACATATATCCAATAGAAAGGACAAAGGCAAGCATTCTACCATTGATGGACATCACGGAGAAACATCACACCGCATATAATAATTATGCAACAGAATCCATCTGGGGATTTTTCATAAAATTCGCTCTGTTATTGACAAAGAATAGAACACAATCCAAATTACACATATATAGCACCCACAGTAGTGATCAAAAGACAACATCGTAACAAAGTAGAAACATAGGAACAGCTCAGAGCAAAACCAATCCTTTGATCACAAACAGCAGTGGAAGCGAGGCCATAAACACACTGTACGCTGAATACAATCAAGGGTCCCTATAATCAGTATGAAACAATCGATCTGTAGGGGGCAACTTTCCATAAGATTGGCATTGTTGTCGACAAACGATATAGCTTGAGCCAAATTACACATATGTATACCATTGCAAGACAAGAGCATGACAAAACAGAAAGAAGAACCAACTCTGAACCAAGCCGATCATTGTTCACAGGCCAGCAGTAGGAAGCGAGGCCATAAACGCACTATACGCTGATTCCAGATCAAAATTGAGCTGTCTGGCCTGCTGATCTGTGAGCTCGTCCCCGGCCCCCATCTTATGCAGCTTCGCGAGCCACTCGTTCACCTTGACCTTCCCCTCGAAGTCGGGCGGCAGGACGGTACCGAGCTTCCCCATGGAGGTGGAGAGGTCGTGGAGCAGGGGGCGGACCTGGTCGTTGGCGAGCATATTGAGCTTGACGGCGTCCATGGCGGTGATGAAGCTCTGGACGCACTGGGCGATGGCGGAGGCGGAGGCCGCGGTGGCGGCCGGCGCGGAGGAGGACGCCGTGGCGGCTCGGAGCTCGATGGTGGCGGGGACGCCGGACTGAACGAGGCGGTTGAGGGCGGCGGGGCAGTCGAGGCGGTAGGCCTGCACGAAGCGCGGGATGGTGACGACCCCGGCGAGGGAGGAGGAGAGGGAGTTGAACTGGGAGATGAGCTTGAGGCAGTCGGCCTCGTAGTCGGCGGCGGAGACGAGGTCGCGGACGTAGGCGCGCTCCAGCTTCTCCGTGGCCTTGATGATGGCGTACAGGTCCGCCAGGCTCTCCAGGAGCTCCCGCTCGCGCTTGTCGTTCCACAGCTTCACCTCCATCGGCGCCGGCGAGCGGTGCCCGTCTCCGGCCTCCCTCTCCCCGGCGAGCGATTTGGGGGCTAGGGTTTGGTGGCGTCGCGCGAGATTGGGGACGAGGGGGGACAGAGAGGGGAGGAGCGGGGTGTGGGGAAGCTTGGGAGGACGAAGAACTACGAGGGGTTTCGTGCAAAGTGTGTAGTCTTAGTCTGCAAGACCGCAACGCTCTGTCGCTGTGCACCGCGTTTATTATGCTGCCTTTCTTCTGAAGCTTCCTTTCGCTGCTAGTCGGCCAACCAAAAGCAAAGATAAATGGAATTGCACGGCAGCTTCTGCTGCCCTGTGGTTTACTGCTCCCTTCGTTTACAATCTTCAACGGTTGCTAGTAAATCATCTCCTGTGAGGCAAAGATGAAAGGAAGATGTTTTTGATATTTTAATGTAGACTGCATGGAGACAGAAATGAGTGAATAAACATACTAAGAGGAGGAAGTATTTATTATTTCAACAGTTACTAGTAAATCATCTCTTTCATAGGGTATTATTAGAGTTGTCTCAATAGTTTTTCTAGAAATATGTACAGGGTGCTTTCGCAACTCCCCAGTAAACTCCTAATATTGTCATTGGGTCAATAAATTTATTTTTGTCATTCTCTCCATCTCTCCCGCTCTCTTATCCGTCAGGGTCAGGCGCGACGAGGTAGCTCAAGCGGCACGGCGGAGTGCGAGATTGGTGACACATCGAGGTGGCTCGAGCGACACGCCGGAGCCCGCGGCTGGGTTTGGCGAGGAATGGCCAAGAAGGAGTAGGGTTGTGCTGGTGAATAGGGAGTGGGCAGATGACTCGATGGTCGCTGGTATCAGGGAAGCACGCTCGCTGGAGCAGAGGGCGGCGGCGGGCGTGGGGATCTGATAACCCACAAGTATAGGGGATCGCAACAGTTTTCGATAAGTAAGAGCGTCGAACTCAACGAGGAGCTAAAGGTAGAACAAATATTCCCTCAAGTTCTATCGATCACCGATACAACTCTACGCACACTTAACGTTCGCTTTACCTAGAACAAGTATGAAAGTAGAAGTACTTTGTAGGTGTTTTTGGATAGGTTTGCAAGATAATAAAGAGCACGTAAATAAAAGCTAGGAGCTGTTTAGATAAAGAAGCAATAAAGTTAGTATAGCGAGTGTGGAAAAGTGGTGGTAGGAGTTGCGAAATTGTCCCTAATCAATTGACTACTTTACTAGACCGATAGCAAGTTTTATGTGGAAGAGACCACTGCTAGCATGACATCCCTGACTTGGAATTCTATGCACTTATGATTGGAACTATTAGCAAGCATTCGCAACTACTAACGTTCATTAAGGTAAAACCCAACCATAGCATTATGATAAATTGGTCCCCCTTCAATCCCGTATGCATCAATTTCTATGCTAGGTTGAAACTTCTGTCACTCTTGCCCTCCAATACATAGTCCTATCAATATACAACTAACCCTATGGTGTGATCCACGTGCGCGCTCATATGATGGGCACCAAAGAACAGCAACATAACCACAAGAAAATTAAATCAATCATAGTAATTCACCAATCACCGATAGGACAACAAAAATCTACTCAGACATCATAGGATGGCAACACATCATTGGGTAATAATATGAAGCATAAAGCACCATGTTTAAGTAGAGGGTACAATGGGTTGCGGGAGAGTGGACCGATGTAGATAGAGGGGGGAAGGTGATGGAGATGTTGGTGAAGATGGCGGAGGCGTTGGTGTAGATTTACGGTGATGATGATGGCCCCCGGCGGCGTTCCGGCGCCACCGAAAGCGAAGGGGAGAGAGCCCCCCTTCTTCTTCTTCTTCCTTGACCTTCTCCCTAGGTGGGAGAAGGGTTTCCCCTCTGGTCCATGGTCTCCATGGCGTGGGAGGGGCGAGAGCCCCTTCGAGATTGGATTTGTCTCGCTGTCTCTCTCTGTTTCTGCGTTCTCAGATTCTGCCCTTTCACCGTTTCTTATATTCCCGGAGATCCTTAACTCCGATTGGACTGAAATTTTAACATGATCTCTATCCGGATATTAGCTTTCCTGTGGTGAAAGAAGGGCACCAACCGCCTTACGGGGTGGCCACGAGGGTCCAGGGCGCGCCCCCTGCCTCGTGGCCCCCTTGGGCATCGTCTCGCGTTGATTTTTCTTCCCAAAAATCACATATATTCCAAAAAAATCTCCATCAGTTTTTATCCCGTTTGGACTCCGTTTGATATAGATTTACTGCGAAACAAAAAACATGTAACAAACAGGAACTGGCACTGGGCACTGGATCAATATGTTAGTCCCCAAAAATAGTATAAAAAGTTGCCAAAAGTATATGAAAGTTGTATAATATTGGCATGGAACAATAAAAAATTATAGATATGACGGAGACGTATCAGCATCCCCAAGCTTAATTCTTGTTCGTCCTCGAGTAGGTAAATGATAAAAAAGATAATTTTTGATGTGGAATGCTACCTAGCATAATCTTGATCACATATCTAATCATGGCATGAATATGACACGAGTGATTCAAAGCAATTGTCTATCATTGACATTAAGACAATAATACTTCAAGCATACTAATAAAGCAATCATGTCTTTTCAAAATAACATGGCCAAAGAAAGTTATCCCTATAAAATCATATAGTCTGGCTATGCTCCATCTTCATCACACAAAATATTCAAATCATGCACAACCCCGATGACAAGCCAAGCAATTGTTTCATACTTTTGACATTTCTCAAACCTTTTCAACTTTCACGCAATACATGAGCGTGAGCCATGGATATAGCACTATAGGTGGAATAGAATATGATGGTGGAGGTTGTGTGGAGAAGACAAAAAAGGGAGAAAGTCTCACATCGACGCGGCTAATCAACAGGCTATGGAGATGCCCATCAATTGATGTCAATGCGAGGAGTAGGGATTGCCATGCAACAGATGCACTAGAGCTATAAGTGTATGAAATCTAAAACTGAAACTAAGTGGGTGTGCATCCAACTTGCTTGCTCATGAAGACCTCGGACATTTGAGGAAGCCCATCATCGGAATATACAAGCCAAGTTCTATAATGAAAATTCCCACTAGTATATGAAAGTGATAACTCAAGAGACTCTCTATATGAAGAACATGGTGCTACTCTGAAGCACAAGTGTGGTAAAAGGATAGTAACATTGTCCCTTCTCTCTTTTTCTCTCATATTTTTTTGGGCCTCCCTTTTTTTTGGCCTTTCTCTTTTTTTCGTCCGGAGTCTCATCCCGACTTGTGGGGGAATCATAGTCTCCATCATCCTTTCCTCACTGGGGCAATGCTCTAATAATGATGATCATCACACTTTTATTTACTTACAACTCAATATCTAGAACAAAGATATGACTCTATATGAATGCCTGCAGCAGTGGACCGGGATGTGCAATGATCTAGCATAGCAATGACATAAAAAAACGGACAAGCCATGAAAACATCATGCTAGCTATCTTATGATCATGCAAATCAATATGACAATGAATGCTCAAGTCATGTATATGATGATGATGGAAGTTGCATGGCAATATATCTCAGAATGGCTATGTAAATGCCATGATAGGTAGGTATGGTGGCTGTTTTGAGGAAGATATAAGGAGGCTTATGTGTGATAGAGCGTATCATATCACGGGGTTTGGATGCACCGGCGAAGTTTGCACCAACTCTCGAGGCGAGAAAGGGCAATGCATGGTACCGAAGAGGCTAGCAATGATGGAAGGGTGAGAGTGCGTATAATGCATGGACTCAACATTAGTCATAAAGAACTCACATACTTATTGCAAAAATCTATTAGTCATCGAAACAAAGTACTACACGCATGCTCCTAGGGGGTAGATTGGTAGGAAAAGACCATCGTTCGTCCCCGACCGCCACTCATAAGGAAGACAATTAATAAATAAATCGTGCTCCGACTTTATCACATAACGGTTCACCATACGCGCATGCTACAGGAATCACAAACTTCAACACAAGTATTTCTACAATCCACAACTACCCACTAGCATGACTCTAATATCACCATCGCAAAACTATTGCAAGGAATCAAACATATCATATTCAATGATCTACAAGTTTTATGTAGGATTTTATGACTAACCATGTGAATGACCAATTCCTGTCATCTCTCTAAATAGATATAAGTGAAGCAAGAGAGTTTAATTCTTTCTACAAAAGATATGCCCACGCTCTAACAAATATAAGTGAAGCAAAATAGCATTCTATAAATGGCGGTTTTCTATGCGAAGAGAAACATGCAATCCAAACTTCAAATGATATAAGTGAAGCACATGAAGCATTCTATAAAGCCATACTCAAAAGATATAAGTGAAGTGCAATGAGCATTCTATAAATCAACCAAGGACCATCTCTGTAACACCCACAATGCGGCTATATCTCCCACATGTTGGGGCATGACTTAGAGGCATACCCGTATGGTAGTTTTGTTGCAAGAGGGGTAATCCTCACACATCCAATGTACTGAATAAGAAAGGGATAAAGAGTTGGCTTACAATCGCCACTTCACACAATACATAAATAAATCATACATCATCCAAAGTACAAACAAAGGTCTGACTACGGAACCAAAATAAAGGAAGACAACCCCAAATGCTAGATCCCCGATCGTCCCAACTGGGCTCCACTACTGATCAACCGGAAAAGACACATAACAACGACCAAGATCTTCATCGAGCTCCCACCTGAGCTCGGTTGCGTCACCTGCACTGGTATCATCGTCACCTACAACTGTTTGGAAGTATCTGTGAGTCACGAGGACTCAACAATCTCACACCCGCGAGATCAAGACTATTTAAGCTTATGGGTAGGATAAGGTAAAGAGGTGGAGCTGCAGCAAGCACTAAGCATATATGGTGGCTAACATACGCAAATAAGAGCGAGAAGAGAAGCAACGCAACGGTCGTGAAGCTAGAAGTGATCAAGAAGTGATCCTGAAGCTACTTACGCTCAAGCATAACACAAGGCCGTGTTCACTTCCCGGACTCCGCCGAAAAGAGACCATCATGGCTGCACACGCGGTTGATTCATTTTAATTAAGTTAAGTGTCAAGTTCTCTACAACCGGATATTAACAAATTCCCATGTGCCCATGACCACGGGCACGGCTTTCGAAAGTTCAAAACCCTGCAGGGGTGTCCCAACTTAGCCCATCACAAGCTCTGACGGTCAAGAAGGATATTCCTTCTCCCGGGAAGACCCGATCAGTCTCGGAATCCCGATTACAAGACATTTCGACAATGGTAAAACAAGACCAGCAAAGCCGCCCGATGTGCCGACAAATCCCGATAGGAGTCACACGTATCTCGTTTTCAGGGCACACTGGATGGGCCAGACATCGGGTTGGCATAAACCCTGGTTACCCAAGGGGTGCCGGACATCACCCAGTTTGGACCAACACTAGGAGGAGCACTGGCCCGGGGATTTAAAATAAAGATGACCCTTGAGTCTGTAGAACCCAAGGGGAAAAGGCTTAGGTGGCAAATGTTAAAACCAAGGTTGGGCCTTGCTGGAGGAGTTTTATTCAAAGCGAACTGTCAAGGGGTTCCCATAACACCCAACCGCATAAGGAACACAAAATCAAGGAACATAACACCGGTATGACGGAAACTAGGGCGGCAAGAGTGGAACAAAACACCAGGCATAAGGCCGAGCCTTCCACCCTTTACCAAGTATATAGATGCATTAAAGTAAATAAGTTATAATAATGATATGCCAACAATATCCATGTTTCAACAAGGAACAAACTTCATCTTCACATGCAACTAGCAACGCTATAAGAGGGCCTAAGCAAAAGCGGTAACATAGCCAAACAACAGTTTGCTAGGAAAGGTGGGTTAGATGCTTGACATGGCAATACGGGAGGCATGATATATAAAGTGGTAGGCAGCGCGACATAGTGATAGAACGAACAACTAGCAAGCAAAGATAGAAGTGATTTCGAGGGTATGGTCATCTTGCCTGAGATCCCGCAAGAAAGAAGAACGAGTCCATGAAGAAGACAAACGGACGTAGTCGAACAAAACCTCACAACTCCGAAACGAAACCGAAGCTTCAAAGTGCGTGGTTCGTGACGGTTCGGGTTCGAAGGGATGTAGATGGAAGTAGACGTTCACGGGTCGTGGTGGGAAGTAGCCGTTCTCATGGCGACGGTAGTGGAAGTAGTGGTACTATCGGTCCTCGGCAATGGTAGTCGTTCACATTCTTAGTCCACAAGTTTTCGTAGATGTTCGGGGTCACGGCGAGGAACTTAACATCCACGGAGGCTTCGAGGGTCGACGGTAGTGGTACTCGGTCGTTTCGAAGAGGTACTTGTCGAAACCAACGACTTCGGGGCGACGATAGGCGTTCATGGGTGTTCAGCGACAGTAGATGTACACGACAAAGGTAGTGGTATTATGCGTCGATCGTCGTGGTACTTGGGGTCTTCGAACTTGCCGGTCTCGTCAACTTGAAGGGGTATTTGGCGTTCTTAGCGATTCCGAAGACGGCGGTAGAGGTACACTTGTTGTAGGGGTACTTGTCGGATCCACGACGACGATGGTCGTTCATGTTTGTTCGGAGAGGTAAATGGTGACTCCAGGCCCTTCGTGGTCGACGGTGGGAGGCGGGCAGCGAAGCAGCAACAACATGCGGGCACCGACGGGCACCATGGACGTGAGGAGGAGGGGCTCTGCACGAGACCAGCAGCGAGGCATGCAGGCGTGCCGGTAGATGCAGAGGGTCGCCGAGCGGCGGAGGTAGGGCGGCGTGCCGGTAGCACGAGGCGAAGGCGAAGTACAGAGGCTGCAGGTCTTGGCCAGTGACGGGGAGGTCCATGACGTTGTGCTTGCCTCCTGGATGAGGCAGAGGGAAGCAGCGGCGCTGAAGAACCATGGCGGCGGAGCTGGGACTTCAACGACGAGCAGGGTGAGGCAGAGGTCCTGCGAGCGTCAGGGAGACCGGGTCCGGCCACGACTCTCCGGTTCAGGTCGGTTCCAGGCGACGGAAGCTTGGCATGCTCCTGCTGGTACGGTCGGCCGGCGACGAGGCTTGACTGGAGCGGTGGCCTGGTTCCACGGTGGCTGGAGCGAGGAAGGAGAGACCGACGCAGGAGGAAGGAGGCGCGCGGAGGAGGAGCTGCGGCGCCTGGGCAACGCGGGTAGCCTCCGGCGGCACCGGATCGAGGCGGAGGAGGTAGAAGGACGCCGAATCGGGAGGCGTGCGTGATGGTGTGAGTGGGTGGCGGCGGGCACGGGAACGAGAGGGAGAGGTCAACATGAGAGCGTCGGGGCCTAGGGTTAGAGTAGGGTGCGGCTGCAGGAGGCCCACGTGGCCTAGGTGGACCGACGCGGGAGGCTGGGAGGACCAGCTGGGCTTCCCTCACTTATCTGATTTACCTCTTCCCTTTCTATTTATTGCATAAATAGAAAAAGAGAGAAAAGTACAGAGGGTTTGGAGTTGAAGTAGGGATGGAGGGACATATTTATGGAAAACATGAAATATGCCCGATTTAATCAAATTAGTTTGGGAATTTTTACAGGCTATAAATTTAAACATGTTCGAATTTAATTCAAACTTGCATGAATTTATAACCTAACCAAACTGAATCCAAATGGGCTTAAATTTTATAGGATGACCCTACATAATAAATATGATTTATGGGCAAAAGATGAACATCTATTTGAGCAATTCTATTTGAAACTCAAATAAATATAGAAAAGGGAAAGAAGGAAGTGGCATAGGGATTTGAAACTTGGGTGAAACCAAGTTGGAAGTGAGCATGGGGTTGATGGAAGGATCAAGAGAAGAAAATAAGTTGCAATGCACATGAACAACTAAATTAAACAAACACAACAATGGTATGGAGAAGATGCATGATGCAAAATAAAATAAAACAAACATCACAAGCGAGCAAGCACGCATGAACATAACACAAAATAAAAATAATAATGGAGGTTTCGGTCTTGGGTCATCACAACTCTCCTCCACTAACAGAAGATCTCACCCCGAGATCTAAGGATGGCACCGGAGAGAAACGGAAGGGAAGAGAAGAGGTAAAACTAAGTTGCTTCTTTGACAAACGAGTGAAACCAAAGAACCTTGAGAGGTTGAACTAATTAAAAAAAAGAATACAACGAAGATGAACAAAGTTGAAAACACTCCGTTAGAAAATAGGAACAAGGAACATTACGAGAACCTTGTAGGTTGAAAGACATAAGAAAAGTGTTACAATGGACAGGAAGTACATGCAAGCAACGAGATGTACAAGGAACGATAAGAACAATTACGACAATACTCCGAATGGAAATGAATGGAATAGAATATGAACTTGGCAAAATGAAAACACTTGGATGAGACTCCGGTTAAAAGAGGATTGATAGCCACAACACTCCGGTTAACTGGATTGATCTTGACAAAACAAGATGATGGGTCGAAGAGAGCAACATCACAATGCCTCCGGAAGAAAAGAATAGAAGTTAGATCATTGGAAAAAGAATGGAGAAGAAAATGCCAGCTTCTGCCACAATTGAGCTTGGAATGCACCCTTCCAAGAAGGTTATACGGAGTTGTTGGAAAACCAACAACGAAACGAAAAAAGCTTGTAGTGGGCTTATAGAAAACTTCTCAAAATTATGAGGTGAAATTCGACCACTAACAGAAACAATAGATTGGATTGATAGCAACAAGGAGACGAGAAACTTATTTCACCGGGAGGATAAATGAAGAACTTGGGTCATTTATTATCACCATAAATAGCAACACTCTTTAGGGAAAGCTTTAGGTGAAATATAACCCAAGATAACTCCAATGAAGAGATTGATTGGTTGAAAAATGACTTGACCGAAGAGAAAATGATGGATTTAGATATGTCACTCTTAAAGACTGTGACTCAAGAAACACAAAGGGAAATTATCAACAATGACATGATACCACCTCAAAAGATAAGGTAGAAAGAATTGCACTTCGGCTGCAAATTGAAGAATGCTTAAACTCCTCAAAACAAGACATGTGTTGAGCACCATGTTTATTTGAGAGTATAGCTTGGCGGATCATAACTCCGAGAGAAATCTTGAAAAACAATTGAAGAATGAGAAGAATCCTTGACGAACCACCATGTTGAGCCTTCGTGAGAACTACAGTAATAAAAGGATGATCAAAAAGAAGTGAAGGATGAAAATAATAATATTGAAGCCTTGCAAAGATTGGATGGAGCTTTGCGACGAGATAAAGCGGAAAACTTGGAACTCCGGAAAGAAAAGATGGAACAATTGAAACCGAGAATTTGATGAGCCTCCGGAATAAGGAATTGAATTTACTCGGTGAAACAAGAATAAGAATTACATTATGCTTATCCTTCACCAATTTAAATTGATGACAAGCAACGGATTTGACATACTACTTATTCTCATAGAAAGGATTAAGATAGATATGGCGCAAACTTGAGAAAGGTCTTCAACGATCCGCCGGTAGGATTGGAAAGACAAATGAATTGATATGAGAACATAGGAAGAGGAATCTTGAACAAACCACCGTAAGAATTAAAAACGATCAAGGAAAAGATAGTGAAACACCGGTAAGAATTAGCAAATGAGCAAAGATGCTTGATTAGAGAATATTTGGATGATGCACCGGTAGGATTTGAGAACGACAACTGAAAGCTGGAATGAATAATTCTGAGATGACGGGCTCCGGAGAATCAAATTGAAAAGACTCCTGAATTGCTCCGGATGGGTGAAAAGAATTTTCACAATCAAAAATAATTATGAGGGTGGCAACAAGCTAGAACCACGAGTCTTGAGAGAACGGGTAAGATTTGGAGGAAAAACTCTTCTTCGGTCTTCAAATGTTGAGAATGACGATGAGAAACACCACCATGAATTGTTGAGATACTCCGGGATGAATATCAGAAAGGTTGAACCAACGATGAAAAGAATTTGAAAGATCTTGGAGAAAGACATTTGACTGATGACAAATTATTCTTACGTCAAACTTTGAAATGAATTTGAGCATAACTCTGGGAAAATTAGGAGAGTTAGGTAAGATCCTGGGAAAAGACCTGTGGGTTAGGGCCCACTCAAAAGATACACCGTTGAACGATTTTGAAAGAGAGATTGCACCAGTTGAGTTAAATGGCTTGAATAAGGTAATACCTCGAAATAGCTTGAAAGGATTACGAATAGAAACTTGAATCTTCTGGGATATCTTCAGCACTCCAGATAAACATGAATAGCAAGAGGTGGATGATTAAGAGGTGCACCGGCATGAGAAAGCCTTTGAAACGAGGAAAAGATATGATCAATACCGAAAGATTGCATTGAATCCACCAAAGAAGAAACAACAACGAAGGATGATGAACTTGAAGAGCATCTTCATGAGAACCACCGGGTAAGAACATTGACATAAAAGAATGGAGAGACTTCCCATTAATAAAAAGGATACTTGATTAAGAAGTCTGAGTCCTTGAAGAAAAAGGGTGGGAGGGCGGGAAAACAAACGCAACTTGGGATGGATGAAACAAACACCGTTGAGAAAAACTAGAGTTGATCTTGCAGATGTTGAAAATGATCGGATCCACTAGAAGCGGAGCACACCGGTTGAGAAGAAATTGAGATGACAAACTCGATGATCAAGAAGGATTACTATTCCCATAGAAATATGAGAACACCATTTAGAAAAGGTATGGAATCAACACTTGACATTGAAGCAACTCGAATACCACAACTCAAAACAAAACAAAGGATTTGGCTTGCAGAATAAGCCAGAACAAACATATGATAGATCCCATATCGTATCATGAGTTTGTTGGAAAGATATTCTAGGAGCTACTTGAATTCCCACCTATAAAACTCCCGAAACTTTCTGGTTATGCAATCAGGTGTTGGGGATACAAGGGAAGCATAATATCTCACCCAAGCTAACAATGCCTACATCCAGCTGTATCCATCCTTCAACACATAACCAAGAAACCTTCGGAAATCGTGTACCTCAACCTTTGAAAAGCATCCGTTATACAAGTTATGGCAATAATCCCGAACTCCCGCCCCAGTACTGGGTGGCGTCGAGGTTATCTCACCAACAACTGCATAAAACAAATTTTCGATGTCGGTGAACTTAGGTATTCCAGAACTGCAACGATAAAATTGTGACAACAACACCTCGGAGCTCAACTCCCCGGGACACTGCCACAACCCCTAAATATCAGGAGGCACCAAGAACAATGTTCTCATCACAAGACTATTGGAGCGATTCCAAGATACCCGCGTGATCCTAATTTTTTTTGTGAAATTTGAGGAGAGAAGAGTCAAAACTTATATGTCAGGAGGCCTCACCAGAGTGATGAAGGGACTTAGGAGTAAAAGAATCCTACTCTCCGATATATATAATCCTAAGACTCAAAACATTTTGTTCTAGACTCAACAACATCAGCGATTCGATCAAGCAGGGGGCTCCTAAGTCAGGGATGGCTCTGATTACCAACTTGTAACACCCACAATGCGGCTATATCTCCCACGTGTAGGGGCACGACTTCGAGGCATAGCCGCATGGTAGGTTTGTCGCAAGAGGGGTAATCTTCACACATCCAATGTACTGAATAAGAAAGGGATAAAGAGTTGGCTTACAACCGCCACTTCACACAATACATAAATAAATCATACATCATCCGAAGTACAAACAAAGGTCTGACTACGGAATCAAAATAAAGGAAGACAACCCCAAATGCTAGATCTCCGATCGTCCCAACTGGGCTCCACTACTGATCAACCGGAAAAGACACATAGAAATGACCAAGATCTTCATCGAGCTCCCACATGAGCTCGTTTGCATCACCTGCATTGGTATCATCGTCACCTGCAACTGTTTGGAAGTATCTGTGAGTCACGAGGACTCAACAATCTCACACCTGCGAGATCAAGACTATTTAAGCTTATGAGTAGGATAAGGTAAAGAGGTGGAGCTGCAGCAAGCACTAAGCATATATGGTGGCTAACATACGCAAATAAGAGTGAAAAGAGAATCAAGGCAATGGTCATGAAGCTAGAAGTGATCAAGAAGTGATCCTGAAGCTACTTATGCTCAAGCATAACACAAGGCCGTGTTCACTTCCCAGACTCCGCCGAAAAGAGACCATCACAGCTTCACATGCGATTGACTCATTTTAATTAAGTTAAGTGTCAAGTTCTCTACAACTGGATATTAACAAATTCCCGTCTGCCCATAATCACGGGCACGACTTTCAAAAGTTCAAAACCCTACAGGGGTGTCCCAACTTAGCCCATCACAAGCTCTCACGGTCAACAAAGGATATTCCTTCTCCCGGGAAGACCCGATCAGTCTCGGAATCCCGGTTACAAGACATTTCGACAATGGTAAAACAAGACCAGCAAAGCCGCCCGATGTGCCGACAAATCCCGATAGGAGTCGCACGTATCTCGTTCTCAGGGCACATCGGATGGTCCAAACATCGGGTTGGCATAAACCCTGGTTGCCCAGGGGGCACCGGACATGGCCCAATTTGGACCAACACTCGGAGGAGCACTGGCCCGGGGGTTTAAAATAAAGATGACCCTTAAGTCTACAGAATCCAAGGGAAAAAGGCTTAGGTGTCAATGTTAAAACCAAGGTTGGGCCTTGCTGGAGGAGTTTTATTCAAAGCAAACTGTCAAGGGGTTCCCATAACACCCAACTGCGTAAGGAACGCAAAATCAAGGAGCATAACACCGGTATGACGGAAACTAGGGCGGCAAGAGTGGAACAAAACACCAGGCATAAGGCCGAGCCTTCCACCCTTTACCAAGTATATAGATGCATTAAAGTAAATAAGTTATAATAATGATATCCCAACAATATCCATGTTCCAACAAGGAACACACTTCATCTTCACCTGCAACTAGCAACGCTATAAGAGGGGATGAGCAAAAGCGGTAACATAGCCAAACAACGGTTTGCTAGGAAAGGTGGGTTAGAGGCTTGACATGGCAATATGGGAGGCATGATATAGCAAGTGGTAGGCAGTGCGACATAGCGATAGAACGAACAACTAGCAAGCAAAGATAGAAGTGATTTCGAGGGTATGGTCATCTTGCCTGAGATCCCACAAGGAAGAAGAACGAGTCCATGAAGAAGATAAATGGACGTAGTCGAACAAAACCTCACAACTCCGGAACGAAACCGAAGCTTTGAAGTGCGCGGTTCGGGACGGTTCGGGTTCGAAGGGATGTAGACGGAAGTAGACGTTCACGGATCATGGTGGGAAGTAGTCGTTCTCGTGGCGACGATAGTGGAAGTAGTGGTACTATCGGTCCTCGGCCATGGTAGTTGAGGGAGTCCTGGGTTAGGGGGTCTCCGGACAGCCGGATTATATCCTTTGGCCGGACTGTTGGACTATGAAGATACAAGATTGAAGACTTCGTCTCGTGTCCGGATGAGACTCTACTTGGCGTGGAAGGCAAGCTAGGCAGTACGGATATGTGTATCTCCTCCTTTGTAACCGACCTTGTGTAACCCTAACCCTCTCTGGGGTCTATATAAACCAGAGGGTTTTAGTCCGTAGGACAACATACAATCATACCATAGGCTAGCTTCTAGGGTTTAGCCTCTCTGATCTCGTGGTAGATCTACTCTTGTACTACCCATATCATCAATATTAATCAAGCATGACGTAGGGTTTTACGTCCATCAAAAGGGCCCGGACCTGGGTAAAACATCGTGTCCCCTGCCTCCTGTTAACATCCGCCTTAGACGCACAGTTCGGGACCCCCTACCCGAGATCCGCCGGTTTTGACACCGACATTGGTGCTTTCATTGAGAGTTCCTCTGTGTCGTCGCCGTTAGGCTTGATGGATCCTTTGATCATCGTTGGCGATGTAGTCCAGGGTGAGATTTTTCTCCCCGGACAGATTTTTGTATTCGGCGACTTTGCACTGCAGGCCAATTCGCTTGGCCATCTGGAGCAGATTGAAAGTTACGCCCCTGGCCACCAGGTCAGGTTTGGAAGCTTAAACTACAGGTCGATATCTGCGGAGACTTGATCTTCGACGGATTCGAGCCTTTGCCTTGTGCATCACGCGGTCACGATGAGTACGATTTGGCTCTACCATCAGACAGTGCTGAGGAGATCGCACCGGCCGTCGCTCCGACCCTCAATTCGGAGCCAGTTGCGCCATCCATGAACGGGTGGATAGACCCCGTCACGGAGGCCGTATCCTCAGCGGTGATCGAGCCGAATATCGACCTTACCCTTCACAAGAGCCGTGTTGTTAAACTACCGGATACTTCTCCGGCCACGGACTCCGAACTGCCTGCGCTCGTTCCTATCGAATCTGGTTGGGCACCGATCATGGAGTTTACCTCCGCGGATATCTTTCAGCACTCGCCCTTCGACGACATACTGAATTCATTAAAGTCTCTCTCCTTGTCAGGAGAGTCCTGGCCAAACTATGCCCGGCAGGATTGGGATGCGGATGACGAAGAAACTCGCCGCCCACCCACCACCCACTTAGTAGCCATTGTCGATGACTTAACTGACATGCTCGACTCCGACTCCGAAGACATCGACGGTATGGACGACGAGGCAGGAGAAGAACAGGAACCACTGCCCACAGGGCACTGGACGCCCACTTCACCACATGACGTATACATGATGGACACACCAAAAGAAAACGATGACGAGGAACAGAAGGACGCAACGAAGGGTTGTCCACTCGAGAAGCAGTCAAAGCGACGACGTAAGCGCCGCCCCAAACCCCACCTCGGTAGAAACAACAATCATACAGACCCAACATTAGAGCAGGGTGAACCATTGCCAGACCACGGCAACACGGAGAATCAAACCGAACAACCCGACTCTGTCAAAGATAATAGTCCAGACGACATCACACCGGACAGACACCCGGGGCAACAGAATGCCCATCAAATGCTCGTTGCCACTGCGAGGAGTCTAAAAAAGCAGAAGCAAAGGCTCAAGGCTGCGCAAGACACACTCCAAACCAGATGGAGTAAAGTACTCAACACAGCAGCGAAGTACGACGGTAATCGCCCCACCAAGAGCTACCCGAAGCGGAAGTTGTTACCTGAATTCGATGAGGAGGCCTTAGATCCCACACAACCAAAAATTAAAACAGCCATCTGGCCGGATAGACGGCCTCGCGGCCAATATAGAGCGGCAAACAATGCCGCACATAAGCCAATACGCGATCCACGCGAGGGCTCACATCAAAAGGACGGCGAAGCCAAATCCATCTATGGACCACGCAAGCGTGCTCCAGCATACGATGCAACACAACAAACATCCGAACAACGCGGTACACCCAGATACAGGGGTGCCGCACACCCCCTATGTTTCACCGATGAGGTGCTGGACCATGAATTTCCAGAGGGATTCAAACCCGTAAACATAGAGGCATACGACGGAACAATAGACCCTGGGGTCTGGATTGAGGACTATATCCTCCATATCCATATGGCTCGAGGAGATGATCTCCACACCATTAAGTATTTACCCCTCAAACTCAAAGGGCCAGCTCGGCACTGGCTTAAAAGCCTCCCTAAAAGCTCCATTGGAAGCTGGGAAGAGCTCGAAGACGCTTTTCGGGCAAATTTTCAAGGGACTTATGTCCGACCTCCGGACGCGGATGATTTGAGTCATATAACTCAACAGCCCAGAGAGTCAGCCCGAAAGCTTTGGAATAGGTTTCTTACTAAAAAGAACCAAATAGTCGACTGTCCGGATGCCGAAGCCTTGGCAGCTTTTAAGCATAGCATCCGTGACGAATGGCTTGCCAGACACCTCGGCCAAGAAAAGCCGAGAACAATGGTAGCATTAACAAGCCTCATGACCCGCTTTTGCGTGGGTGAGGATAGCTGGCTAGCCAGATGCAGCACCAGCAACCCCAGTACATCCGAAGTTAGAGATGGAAACGGGAAATCACGACACATCAACAATAATAAATGTCGGAATAAAGAAGACAACCCGAAGAGCACAACAGTAAACGCCGGATTCAGAAGCTCTCGGCCAGGTTAGCAAAAGCCGCCCTCTAAAGGCGCCAGAGATGAACTATCCAGCCTAAACAAAATTCTGGACCAAATATGTCAGATCCACAACACCCCTAGTAAACTGCTAATCATACCCACAGAGAATGTTGGGTCTTTAAGCAGTCCGGCAAGCTCAACACCGTACACAAGGGGGAGGATACACCAAGCGAAGACGAGGATGAGCCTCTCAAGCAAGACACTGGGGAACAAAAGAAATTTCCACCAAAAGTCAAAACAGTAAATGTGTTACACGTGATCAAGGGGAGAAACAAAGCGGCACTCCCAAAGAAATATGCCCAAGGGCCTATCACCGCGGAATCCTGCCACTGGTCGTCTCAACCGATCACTTTCGACCATCGGGATTACTCAGTAATTATCCGATGCGCAGGATGGGTTGCCTTGGTATTAGACCCAATAATTGACGGATACCACTTCACACGAGTCCTGATGGACGGTGGCAGCAGTCTAAACCTGATATACCAGGACACAATCCGCAAAATGGGGATAGACCCAACGAAAATTTGCCACAGCAATACTACCTTTAAAGGAGTAACGCCAGGCCCAGGGGCTCATTGCACGGGCTCCCTGCTACTAGAGGTTATATTCGGCTTCCCCGATAACTTCCGTAGCGAACATGTAACCTTCCACATTGCTCCGTTCCAAAGTGGCTATCAAGCACTACTTGGACGCGAAGCTTTCGCTTGCTTTAACGCAATACTGCATTACGCTTCCCTCATGCTCAAGATGCCCGGTCCACGTGGCATCATTACATTGAATGGAAATATTGAGCGATCTTTGTGCGCCGAAGAGAGTGCGACTGCCTTGGCAACCGCACACTAAAAACGGCCTCACCAACTAAACCATTTGATAGGTCGTCAAGACCACGGACACGGTTAGACGAGTCCGGCGCAGCTATATGTAATTCATACAGGATTGATGGCCACACCCCTATTACAAATACAAGGGGCTCAATGCATGTAAACAAGTGGCAATTTTTACTCATCTTGAATTATATGTAGTTTCTTTAAAACTACCTTTTTGCACGACAACTTTTCACCTAAGTTCCTCTCTTTTACAGATGACCATCGTGCTACACCCGTCCAGGATACGGCACAACGGAGACACAGGCGCAGACGTGCAGCACGGACCCAGTCCAAGGATTCTTTTTAGATTAAGACCCTGCGTAAACCTTTTTACTATCTCTTGTTGATACACATCCCTCGGATTCTCAGTACAATTGAGAAGGATGCTGACGTCTTGGCATGTGGCCACATAAGAATAATGCATGTACCTGGACACAAGGGGCTTCTTACAAAGGGCACTATTTAGGCCCGGTTTATACCATAAAGACTGAATACCTTAGGGAGTGTTCGGCGTCGCGAGTTTTGCCTTATATGCATCAGCTCCGAATCATGTCTTTGGTCAAATGTTGGGTTTGCCCGGCTCCTGTGTTTTGGTGCCTTACGTTCCGCTCTATCGGCTAAGGCAGCACCAGGAGAACTACTGCGATTGTGCCCTGGTTCATCCGGACGAGCACCTCAGTAGAGAAAGCCGAAAACTAAGTGTCATGATATAGCGCAAGACTGGTCAACCACTCGATGACCTATCGGAATGTTAGAATTCCTCCGCTTTAACGAAGGGCCGTTTCCCGGCCAGGCATATACGCACCCCGAGTTTGAGAGAGTGCGGAGCCACCAGGGGCTACATAGTAGCCCCACCGTCAAATTCTATGGCTAAGTGAAAGTGTTAAAGCATTATAGTCCGGTTGCCTCGTTCGTTGCGCTATCACCTCCTTAATAGGACCAAGACATTGGGTTAAGTGTGAACACACGTCTTCTGCGAGCACCTCCACATTATATGCGTGGGGGTTGAAGCCGACGACTGCAATCTTTCAGGTTATATACATATATACATAAACGACCGCACAGGAGGCATCATATTACTTTCAGGCAAAAGTATAAATACAGCCTTAATACATTTCATAAAAACATTGTGTTTACAATGGGAATACATGTCACTCAAACATAATATTCTTCGAGCACTGGGCCTCTATCAAACGAGCACCCTCAAGAACTTCTTGAAAATAGTGCTTGGCAGCCACTCGGCCTATGGCCGAACCCTGCGCCGCAACAGTGGTAGCATCCATCTCCACCCAGTATGCTTTGACATGGGCAAAGGCCATCCACGAGCCTTCTATGCACGCCGACCTCTTCATCGATGCATGGCACCGCACCAAGGAACTGCTGCACTAAGCCGAAATAGCTGTTCAGCTTCGGCTTCTCCGGCCACAGATGATCTACGACGGACCTCATGGCAAGTCCGGACAATCTATTAAGTTTGGCCCATTCGGCTAGCTGATCAGTCAAGGGAAGCGGATGCTCTGGAACGTTAAATTGCGACCAGAACAGCTTGTCCACTTCACGATCTGTCTGATCTCGGAAGTATTCGACCATATCAACAGCGCTCGCTGCCAAGTCCATATATGCGTCTGCCGAACTCCACAGCCGATCCAGAGGAGCATACCGCAGATCTCCGAACTTCCTCTGCAGCAGAAAGGGCTTCCCAGCCGCAGTATCCCCGGCTTCACGCAACTCCTCCTTCTTCGCCCTCATAGCAGAGCGGGTGTCTTTGGTCGTCATCGTGGCCTTTTCAAGGTCCGCTGCCTTCACTCGGTTCTCTTCTTTAAAGAACTGGCAACGGTCGGCAGTGCCTTTTAATTTTACGGCCATCTTGGCCATCTTCTCTTTGCTTTCGCAATGCGCGGCCTTCTCGGCTCTTACCTCTTCGGCCGCCTTCAAAGCAGCCGCATTATTAATTCTTGCTTGTTCCTTGGCTCGGGCAAGTTCTGCCCAAAGGATCTCCACGGTGGCTGCTCCGTCTGCAGTCACAACATATTAAAGATACTGGCATCATGCTGCTCTTACTATGTGACATTCACCAAAAAACATTACTTACCCTGTGACTCGTCAAGACGTTTGTTAACAAGCTCGATGTCGGCGTCTGCCGCATCTAGTTGCCGCTTTAGTTCGGCAAACTCATTAGTCCGGCGAGCCACCGGAGCTTCCACCACCTGCACATAAAGGTAGTCTGGTTATTACCTGGGACTATGATCCTCTGTTCGCCGCCGTTCTCGACGACAACCAGAGTCTCAGGGGCTACTATCTATACAGGGCACACCTAAACATGTGCGGTACTATCAAAAAGTATATCATTTCACGTACCTCAAAGCCTGTCAGTAGACTCATAAAGGCTTCATGTAATCCGCTTTCGGCGGATGAAATTCTTTCCATCACCATACCCATTATCGTACGATGTTCTTCTGAGATGGCCGCTCGCTCCAATAGCTCCCTCAGTACGTCCGACCACATACCAGATGGTGCCGGACTCTTTTGTTTGCTCTCTTCGAGAGTTGTACGCTGGGGACTTCGGGTGACTATAGGATTATCTTCTGGACTCACCGGATCCGGAGAGGCCCTCCGTGATGACACTTCGAGGTTGCCCGCTTCTTGAGCGGGGGAGTCCGGGGGAGGCGTTTCGCTCTCCATCATCTCCGGAAGAAGATCCCCTGAAGACGAGCTCTGCTGAGAAGGGCTAAGATCCGAATTGCAAAGATATATGCTTCGGTTATTTTCCTCAGAGGTAAGGTAGTATATCTTCACTATTAAAGTATTTTTGATCACTTACGCCTCGTTACAGGGCTGATCCCCGCGCGGACCTTGTGCGGCAAGAGCACCCCCCGAGGCAGGACCCTCTGTTGGAGACTTCTTCTCCCGTTTGGAAGCTTCGGTTTCTGGATCTTTAGAGGCGGTCCTCTTCCTCCCCCGTAGCGAGAGAAGGTCAGAATCTTCCCCTTGGTTATCCTCCCTCATGGAGGCGCTCATTCCCTCGGTTGGAATTGGCAACAATGGGGCCCCACTTTCGCCCGCATTATTCCCCCCTTTATCTTCCTTCGAGGGCTCCGGGCAAGGTGCGAGCTCGAGCATCTTTTCCAGTACCGGATTTTCCAAACCCTCAGGGAGGGGGGCCGAACACCGAATCATTTTCGCCTTTGTTAGCCAGTCCTGGTCAAAGGGCGATTTCTCAGAATGACGTCATGGTAAATAAAAGACGGTGTGTTCAGCTAGAGGATTACTTACTTGGTCGGCGGTGCAGTTGCTACTCAAGCCCACGTCCTCGGTAGTATCCGGACACTCTGTTTGAGGTCCGAAGAATGACTTGTACATCTCCTCATGCGTCAGGCCGAGGAAACTTTGAATAGCGCGCGGTCCTTCTGGGTTGAACTCCCACAAGCGAAGGGGACGGCGTTTGCAAGGCTGGACTCGATGAACCAGCATGACTTGCATTACCATAACCAAATTAAAATCTCCCTCGAAGAGATCTTGAATGCGGCTTTGCATTATAGGCATGTCCTTGGCTGGACCCCAGCTCAGCCCTCTGCTAATCCATGACATCAGTTGTGGTGGGGGGCCCGAGCGAAAAGTGGGGGCGGCCACCCACTTGGCACTTCTGGGAGCTGTGATGTAAAACCACTCTCGTTGCCATAATCCGGACACCTCTGGAAAGGAACCCTTTGGCCACGGAGCTCCTGCAATCTTGCTTATTAAAGCGCCTCTGCACATTGCGTATTGTCCCTCGATTGTCTTCGGCTTCACATCAAAGGTCTTGAGCCACAAACCGAAGTGAGGGGTAATGCGGAGGAAAGCCTCACACACGACAATAAATGCCGAGATGTGGAGAAAGGAGTCCGGGTCTAGATCATGGAAGTCTAGCCCGTAATAGAACATCAAACCCCTTACGAAGGGATCCAGAGCGAGGCCTAGACCTCGGAGGAAGTGGGAGATGAACACAACGTCTTCATTGGGTTCAGGAGTAGGGACGACCTGCCCTCGGGCAGGCAACCGATGCGAAACCTCGGCGGTCAGGTATCTGGCCTCCCTCAACTTCTTGATATCCTCTTCCGTAACGGAGGAGGGCATCCATCGGCCTTGAAGGCTGGATCCGGACATGATTGAAGATCCGGAGCACTTGACCTGGGCTTTGGGTGTTAGAACTCAAGGCGGGGGAAGGATTCGATTGAGCACGGGAGGGAAAAAAGTAAAAGCCTTGGCCCTTTATAAAGAGGGTGAATATCATGCGTCCTCTCCGTGGCCGTTTGGGACTTACCTATAATCTAGGAGTCCTAGATGCGGTTAGGTTACCCACGCCCGTATTGATGAGAATCCCGTGATAAGGGGACACGATCTCTGCTTTAACAAGATGTGTCAAAAAACTGCCTCGCGTTATGTGCGGGGCTAGTTAAGGAAACGGTTCGAGTAATCGCCGGGCCACGGCATAATGTCGTGTTGCCAAGACAAGTCAGCAAATTGGATTTGTGAAAATATTATTCTCTCTATGGTGGTATGTGGAACTTATTTTGCAGGGTCGGACACTATCCTTGTATTCAAACTCTTCCGTGGTGTATTCGGAGGAGGAACCCGTCTTGCAATGCCGAAGACAATACTGCGTGCCGGACTCAACGTCATTGAAAGCCTGGTTCAGGGGCTACTGAGGGAGTCCTGGGTTAGGGGGTCTCCGGACAGCCGGATTATATCCTTTGGCCGGACTGTTGGACTATGAAGATACAAGATTGAAGACTTCGTCTCGTGTCCGGATGAGACTCTACT
Source organism: Triticum dicoccoides (assembly GCF_002162155.2). Lineage (NCBI taxonomy): Eukaryota > Viridiplantae > Streptophyta > Magnoliopsida > Poales > Poaceae > Triticum > Triticum dicoccoides. Next base: position 566,325,699 of record NC_041384.1, on the reverse strand, counting down.
TGGCGTGGAAGGCAAGCTAGGCAGTACGGATATGTGTATCTCCTCCTTTGTAACCGACCTTGTGTAACCCTAACCCTGTCCGGGGTCTATATAAATCGGAGGGTTTTAGTCCGTAGGACAACATACAATCATACCATAGGCTAGCTTCTAGGGTTTAGCCTCTCTGATCTCGTGGTAGATCTACTCTTGTACTACCCATATCATCAATATTAATCAAGCAGGATGTAGGGTTTTACCTCCATCAAGAGGCCCCGAACCTGGGTAAAACATCATGTCCCCTGCCTCATATTACCATCCGCCTTAGACACACAGTTCGGGACCCCGTACCCGAGATCCGCCGGTTTTGACACCGACAGTAGTCGTTCACGTTCTTAGTCATACAAGTTTCCGTAGATGTTCGGGGTCACGGCGAGGAACCTAACGTCCACGGAGGCTTCGAGGGTCGACGGTAGTGGTACTCAGTCGTTTCAAAGAGGTACTTGTCGAAACCAACGACTGCGGGGAGACGATAGGCGTTCATGGGTGTTCGGCGATGGTAGATGTACACGACAAAGGTAGTGGTACTATGCGTCGATCGCCGTGGTACTTGGGGTCTTTGAACTTGCCGGTCTCGTCAACTTGAAGGGGTATTTGGCGTTCTTAGCGATTTCGAAGACAGCGGTAAAGTTACACTTGTTGTAGGGGTACTTGTCGGATCCACGACGACGGTAGTCGTTCACGTTCGTTTGGAGAGGTAAATGGTGACCCCAAGCCCTTCGCGGTCGACGGTGGGAGGCGGGCATTGAAGCAGCAGCTACGTGCGGGCACCGACAGGCACCATGGCCGTGAGGAGGAGGGGCTCTGCACGAGACCAACAGCGAGGCATGCAGGCATGCCGGTAGATGCAAAGGGTCACCGGGTGGTGGAGGTAGGGCAGCATGCCGGTAGCAGGAGGCGAAGGCGAAGTACAGAGGCTGCAGGTCTTGGTCAGTGACGGGGAGGTCCATGACGTTGTGCTTGCCTCCTGGATGAGGCAGAGGGAAGCAGCGGCCCTGAAGAACCGCGACGGCGGAGCTGGGACTTCGACGACGAGCAGGGTGAGGTAGAGGTCCTGCGGGCATCAGGGAGACCGGATCTGGCCTCGACTCTCCGGTTCAGGTCGGTTCCAGGCGACGGAAGCTTGCCCTGCTCCTGCTGGTACGGTCGGCCGGTGACGAGGCTTAACCGGAGCGGCGGCCTGGTTCCACGATGGCTGGAGCGAGGAAGGAGAGGCCGACGCAGGAGGAAGGAGGCGCGCAGAGGAGGAGCTGCGGCGCCTGGGCGACGCGGGTAGCCTCCGACGGCACCGGATCGAACAAAGTTGAACTAATTGAAAAAAAGAATACAACAAAGATGAACAAAGTTGAAAACACTCCGTTAGAAAAGAGGAACAAGGAACATTACGAGAACCTTGTAGGTTGAAAGCATAAAAAAAGTGTTACAATGGACAGGAAGTACATGTAAGCACTTCAGTAGAAACGAGATGTACAAGGAACGATAAGGAATATTACGACAATACTCCGATTGGAAATGGATGGAATAGAATATGAACTTGGAAAAATGAAAGCACTTGGATGAGACTCCGGTTAAAAGAGGATTGATAGCCACAACACTCCGGTTAACTGGATTGATCTTGACAAAACAAGAAGATGGGTCGAAGAGAGCAACATCACAATGCCTCCGGAAGAAAAGAATAGAAGTTAGATCATTGGAAAAAGAACGGAGAAGAAAATGCTAGCTTCTGCCATAACTGAGCTTGGAAAGCACCCTTCCAAGAAGGTTATACGGAGTTGTTGGAAAACCAACAACGAAGCGAAAAAAAGCTTGTAGTGGGCTTATAGAAAACTTCTCAAAATTATGAGGTGAAATTCTGCCACCAATAGAAACAATAGATTGGATTGATAGCAACAAGGAGATGAGAAACTTATTTCACCGGGAGGATAAATGAAGAACTTGGGTCATTTATTATCACCATAAATAGCAACACTCTTTAGGGAAAGCTTTAGGTGAAATATAACCCAAGATGACTCCAATGAAGAGATTGATTGGTTGAAAAATGAATTGACCGAAGAGAAAATGATGGATTTAGATATGTCACTCTTGAAGACTTTGACTCAAGAAACACGAAGGGAAATTATCAACAATGACATAACACCACCTCAAAAGATAAGGTAGAAAGAATTGCACTTCGGTTGAAAATTGAAGAATGCTTAAACTCCTCAAAACAAGACATGTGTTGAGCACCATGTTTATTTGAGAGTATTGCTTGGAAGATCATAACTCCGAGAGAAATCTTGAAGAACAATTGAAGAATGAGAAGAATCCTTGACGAACCACCATGTTGAGCCTTCGTGAGAACTCTGGTAATAAAAGGATGATCAAAAAGAAGTGAAGGATGAAAAGAATAAGATTGAAGCCTTGCAAAGATTGGATGGAGCTTTGCGATGAGATAAAGCGGAAAACTTGGAACTCCAGAAAGAAAAGATGAAACAATTTTGATGAGCCTCCGGAATAAGGAATTGAATTTACTCGATGAAACAAGAATGAGAATTACATTATGCTTATCCTTCACCAATTTAAATTAATGACAAGCAACGGATTTGACATACTACTTATTCTCGTAGAAAGGATTAAGAATATGGCACAAACTTGACAGGCAAGCACATGCATATTATAAACAGTTTCTTGCAATTTTATCATATTGGAAACATAGAGAGGTGGAGATATAGTTCCTCTCCCATAATAATTGCAAGTAGGAGCAGCAAGCACATGCATATTATATCTATCAAAATCATCATGTGTAGTAGTAAAATGCAACCCAATAATATAATCCTTAATAAGGGCAAACTTCTTCGATATAGTGTAGTCAGGAGAATTCAAAAAGATAATAGGACTATCATGTGTGGGTGCAATAGCAACAATTTCATGTTTAACATAAGGAACTATAGCAAGTTCATCTCCATAAGCATAATTCATATTGGCATCTTGGCCACAAGCATAACAAGCATCATCAAAAAGGGATATTTCAAGAGAATCAACGGGATCATAACAATCATCATAGCATTCATCCTTCGGTAAGCACGAAGGGAAATTAAAAAATATATGAGTTGAAGAGTTACTCTCATTAGAAGGTGGGCACGGGTGATCAATCCGCTCTTCCTCCTTTTGTTCTTCGCTCTCCTCCTCATCTTTTTCATCCAATAAGCTCACAATGTCATTAATTTCTTCTTCCATAGACTCCAGCAAAATATTAGTCTCTTCTTGGACAGCGGAGGAGTCCTCAATATATGGTTTAACATAGGCATTAGAAGCATAATTATCATAACAATATTTAAGTATGGCAAAATTTTCAGATTTGTAAAGAGTAGCATCATACTTTTCAATCAAAGAAGCAATTTCGTAAGCACCCTTAAAAGCAACAAATTCTTCAATTTGTTGAACATCATAGTAATTATAAACACCCTTAGCATACTAAGATACGATTCCATTATCTCTAAACTCACTTTGGTAGGGAAGGTGTTTCTTATGGTTTTCAGAACAACAAGTAACATCATATATTTCACATAAATTCCAAGCATAGCACTGCAAACGATGAATTTGATCTAGTAAAAGTTCCCTTTTTTTAGATAAGCGGTGTCACACATAACAAGCATGCTCATCTAAAGATTTTCCCTCAACTAAGCTAGTTGGGGTTTCAGCACGAGCACAAAGGGATCAAAGATGATCCAAGTAAAAAGCTTTAGGAGTGTGATAGATTTTGAGTGGTTCTTCAACCATTGGTGTAGCAGGTACAACATTTTTTTGGTATTTTGCATTTCCTAACCATAACTAAAGATAGAGAATAACTTAGAACAACAAATAAAAATTACTTAGTGATAAAGAAAACAAGCACACACGAGAATATTCACCCCATGCTATTGCTCCCCGGCAACGGCGCCAGAAAAAGGTCTTGATAACCCACAAATATAGGGGATCGAACCGGTTTTCGATAAGTAAGAGTGTCGAACCCAACGAGGATCTAAAGGTAGAACAAATATTCCCTCAAGTTCTATCGACCACCGATACAACTCTACGCACGTGTAACGCTCGCTTTACCTAGAACAAGTACAAAACTAGAAGTACTTTGTAGGTGTAAGGGGATAGGTTTGCAAGAATATAAAGAGCATGTAAATAAAGACTAGGGTCTGTTTTAGGTAAAGACGCAATAAAGTTAGTATAGCGAGTGTGTAAAAGTAGTGGTAGGAGTTGCGAAATTGTCCCTAAGAAATTGACTACTCTACTAGACTGATAGCAAGTTTTATGTGGGAGAGGCCACTGCTAGCATGTCATCCCTGACTTGGAAATCTATGCACTTATGATTGGAAGTATTAGCAAGCATCCGCAACTACTAATGCTCATTAAGGTAAAACCCAACCATAGCATTAAGATATATTGGTCCCCCTTCAATCCCGTATGCATCAATTTCTATGCTAGGTTGAAGCTTCTATCACTCTTGCCCTCCAATACATAGTCCTATCAACATACAACTAAACCAATCATAGCAATTTCTATGCTAGGTTGATCCACGCGCGCGCTCATATGATGGGCACCAAAGGACAGCAACATAACCACAAGCAAATTAAACCAATCACAACAATTCACCAATTACCGATAGGACAACGAAAATCTACTCAGACATCATAGGATGGCAACACATCATTGGATAATAATATGAAGCATAAAGCACCATGTTCAAGTAGAGGGTACAACGGGTTGCGGGAGAGTGGACCGCTATAGATAGAGGGGGGAAGGTGATGGAGATGTTGGTGAAGATGGCGAAGGTGTTGGTGTAGATTGCGGTGATGATGATGGCCCCCGGCGGCGTTCCGACGCCACCGGAAGCGAGGGGGAGAGAGCCCCCTTCTTCTTCTTCTTCTTCTTCCTTGACCTTCTCCCTAGGTGGGAGAAGGGTTTCCCCTCTGGTCCATGGTCTCCATGGCGTGGGAGGGGCGAGAGCCCCTCTGAGGTTGGATCTGTCTCTCTGTCTCTCTCTGTTTCTGCGTTCTCAGATTTTGCCCTTTCACCGTTTCTTATATTCCTGGAGATCCGTAACTCCGATTGGGATGAAATTTTAACATGATCTCTATCCGGATATTAGCTTTCTTACGGTGAAAGAAGGGCACCAACCACCTTACGGGGTGGCCACGAGGGCCCAGGGCGCGCTTGACCCCCTGGTGCGTGCCCCCTGCCTCGTGGCCCCCTCGGGCATCATCTCGCATTGATTTTTCTTCCTAAAAATCACATATATTCCAAAAAAAATCTCCGTTAGTTTTTATCCCGTTTGGACTCCGTTTGATATGGATTTACTACGAAACAAAAACATGCAACAAATAGGAACTGGCACTGGGCACTGGATCAATATGTTAGTCCCCAAAAATAGTATAAAAAGTTGCCAAAAGTATATGAAAGTTGTATAATATTGGCATGGAACAATAAAAAAATATAGATACGACGGAGACGTATCATGATCAAATTTTCATCTTTTGTCACCTGCCACGGCTTGGAACCAATAGTGAAGGTAGAACTATTTTTTAGGTATGGCTTGCGCATGCAGCTACACACACAACCAACACTAAGCATGTAGATTTCATCAATTTCGGGGTGTATATAGCATGAAGGTGAAATATTTTAAGGTCTGGTGGAGGCCTAACCTTGTCATAATGTTGCCTCCGCCACAACCAGGGGAATTGTTAGGGGAGATGCAACCCCACCCCCACCTGAACCCCATCTCCCTACCCCCATGTATTGGGGGTTGGGGTGTTTTTTTATCCACAATAATTTATTTGAAAAAAGGTGTCTGGGTGTCTAATTCTCAAAGCACGAAACAAAATATTGTGAAAATGAGAATAGAAGTAGGTGACAACAATAAACTACTACGACGTATACGAGAGAAACAGATGGCTCATTGTCAAATTGTTCACGGTATGCACACGATGCTACTGCATCATCCCGGCATGACACCGTAAGACGTGGCTCATCCAACCTAGTGAACAACTTCAAGTTTTCTATCTACCATGGGGCATCACACTCTCGCATTTGTGGCCGCTTTTTTCTGACTTTTTTAAAGAAAAACAAGATTAATAAGTAAGATGTCGAGCAATGCGACAACTTCAACCTTCACAAATCCTGTCACACCCTAGCTAGTCATGCATTAGAGTGTTGCATCATGTTTACTGTTTCATCAGAAACTTGAAATGGGGATCTGTGAAACCCTCAGAATCATTTTGAAAATGACCCAAATAAAAATTTCTCCAAAAGGGTCCAAGAAAATGCTCATGTTGCTCTCTGAAAATATTGGGCAAAGATAAAAATCAAACCAATATTTTTAAGAGCTCATAGGTATTTATTTTGGGCATTTGGAATTAATACATAAATATTTGTATTGGAAATATATTAATTATATATATTAATATATGTCCAAATATTATGCCATTTATAAAGGAGCTCTGGAATAATATATCTAGCTCCTGCAAAAATTGGCATAAGTTAAATAAATGATTTAATATATTATTTAAATCAAAACAAATGTCAGAAATTAGAAAACAGAAAAATAAATAAAGGGAGAAACTTACCTGGGCTCCTCCCTGTGCAGCCCAGCTAGCTGGCCGGCCCAGCCAGCAGGTGGCCCAGCCCGCCTCCCTCCTCTGTCGTCTTCGTCCCGACAGAGGGAGGGGAGTGTGGCCGGCGCGCGCGCGCGCCACCGCGCCACGCCACCTCTCTCCCTGCCTGCCTGCCCTCCCCTCCTCGCCTCGATGCCCTGGACGACGCCACGCCTCCCCCCTGCTCTCTCTCACTCGCCCTCGGCTCTCCCCTCCTCTCCCTCGCTCTCTCTCTCACACGGCCGAACACCACCGTCGCCGCCGTTCGCCATAGCAGCCGACTCCGGCCACCCCTCGCTCCCCCGACTAGCTCAGGAGCTCCGCCTCGACCTCCTCTTCCTCCCCACCGCTCCACGGGTCTCCGGAAGCCCTGCATCGCCGTCACGTCGCCGTTCCCCTCCTCGGACTCCGACCACCGTCGCCGTCGATTCGCCGTCTCCAGCGCGTCCCCGAGCCCGCTTCGACGCCCACTGCAACCGCGGTGAGCTACGCCACCGTTTACCCCTCTTCTCCCCCTCGTTCCCTCACCGCAGCCTCCTCCCCACCACGGCCGAACCTCCGCCGTCGCCGAGCTCGCCGTCGACGCAGCTCCGGTGACCATTTGGTCACCCCAGCGAGTCCAACGAGTTCGTAAGGCTCCGTAGAGCATCCCTAGCGCCTCGCTTAGCTCGCCTTCGAGCTCCAACCCCGTTTCCGTGCACGACCGAACTCCGGCGGCCGCAGCCGAGCTCGCCGCCGTCGACTCCGGCCACCTCAGGCCCGGCCACCACCACCGTTCGACGCGCGGGAGCAAGGGCTCCCCAGCAAGCCCAAGCACAGCCTCGCCCGTGCCCTGTAGCGCGATCCCGCATCACGCCGCCGTCTCGGACCTCGCCGGCGTCATGTCGCCGGTGGGGTTTGACTTGTCCGACCTGGGGTTTGACCCCCCCAGGGTCACTGACGCGTGGGCCCCGTCGGCCAGGTGGACATCATTAGCGCTAACCACTGTTAGTTAACCCCCTGACACTGACCAGTGGGCCCCAGCGCCACTAATTAGTAATTAGGATTAATTTAACTCTGTTTAACCCCCCTGTCACTGACGTGTGGGCCCCACACGTCAGGTTTGACCCCAGACGGCCGTAGTTGACCACTGACGTCATGCTGACGTCATGCTAGCGCAATAATTATATTTCTGGATTTAAATTAAATCAGGAAATTCCAGAATATTATTTAAACTTCAAAAATTCATAACTTTTATTCTGTAACTCCAAATTGGACAAATTATATATGAAAAATGATCAGAAAAATCCAATCTATCCATCTGTACTATTTTCATGCATGATCAAACAAGTTAAATTGATGTTTCAAGCAGAACAAGGAAAAGCACTTTAAAAGGCCATATTTGAATTTGAAATTTGAATCCTTGATCAAATTTGCTCAAACCCTTCTGGTTTTAGTTGCATTAGCCCAACACACTCATATTGCCATGTTTCATGCATGCATCATATTGTTGCACATTGTTTGGTGATGGTTGTGTATCGGTGTCCTTTGCGACAGGTTCTGCCTCCGAGGAGTACCGTGATTACCCTAACGAAGAACCGTATCAGTGCATCGAACCAACAGGCAAGCAACCAACCATTTGATCATATCGATACAATCCCATATTCTCGCTCCTGCTCTCTTTTACTGCATCAAGACAACGCGTTTCAAACTGCTGTGTGCTACGGTAGTTGAACCCATTTCCTCTGCATGACCTGTCATTGCCACAGTAACTAGATGAAACCCACTAGCATGTGTAGGAGTTGCTTGAGCCATATGTATGTGTTGTTCCTACCTTGCTATGCCTGCTATGCTTAGAGTCGTGTCAGGTCTGGTTCATCTGGGTGATGGGCTAGAGTGAAATGTTTATGTCGGTAATGAGAGTGGTGTGGTGAACACGATTTGGTAAAGGTATCGATGAGAGGCCATGTAGGAGTACATGGTGGGTTGTTTCATTGAAGTCGACCTTAAGCACTGAGATCTGTATGTGTGATTTAAGAATCAGCTACTACCATGCATTGGGCCCGAAACCAATGGACCCTCTCGGCTTCTTATTCACCCTAGTTCTCCGTCCAGGAGTTGCAAGTAGTTTCTGGTGTTTGTAGCCTACTGGAGGCCGTGGACAGCGCTGACCGTAGGGGTGGGCTGTGATGCGGTAGGTACGTGGCCGGGTGTACCGAATACCCGTTAGGTATCTCGGGAACCCTGTTCACATCGTTCGGGGCCGTATGGGAAACCTCGGCCGGACTCCCTGCGGATGGAACCTAGATAGGCGATAAACCTGGACTAGAGGCTTAGGTGTTTAGGTAGGTCGTGGTCTACACCCACGTCGGCTTTCGCTTGAAGTCTGCCGAGCACATGTCGTGTGCAGACGCTAAGTGGTGGAAACATGTATGAAGAAGTACACCCCTGCAGGGTTATCATGATCTATTCGAATAGCCGCGTCCGCGGTAAAGGACTACTTGGTTGCCTATACAGTTCATAGACAAGTAAATGGAAACTGCTAAAATTCTCAAGATAAGTGTGAGTGCCGAGGATGGCTCTTCCGTAGGAAGACGGAGGCGGATCCTCGGTAGTGTATTGAAGTGGTGAGTAGTGGACTCGTGTGCGCAAAACCATTTCAAGTTGGAGTATCGTAGGATAGTCTAGCCAAGAGTCAAAGCTGGCTTGCTGCAATAACTCCACCAACCCTTCTTGATAATATGCATGTATGTAGGATCTGATGTAAGTCTTGCTGAGTACCTTTGTACTCATGTTGCTATAATTTACATTTTTACAGAAGACGCTGCAACCCCTTCTGATGGGTTCTATGTAGACGTTGACATCAACGAGTAGGCTAAAGACCCAGGTGGTGACCCTGAGCTTGTGAAGGTCCACGTAGTATAGTTAGGCTTTCCAAGCCTCTTTTATTTTACTAGTTGTCTGTACTCAGACAAGTTACTTCCGCTGCTGGTTTGTATGACTGTATGACTTGTATGTTGGGTCGTGAGACCCGTACCTTTGTGTATGTTATGTATGGCTCCCTGAGCCTTAAATAAAGTACTTGTGTCGTAGAGTCACGTTGTGATGCTTCGTTGTATTTGCACATATCGAGCATATTGTGTGTATGACTGAAATGCTTGGTATGTGTGGGATCTGACCATCTAGTTGTTTATCTTTAGTAGCCTCTCTTACCGGGAAATGTCTCCTAGTGTTACCGCTGAGCCATGGTAGCTTGCTACTGCTCTGGAACACTTAGCTGGCCGGCATGTGTCCTTCTTCGTTCCTGTGTCTGTCCCTTCGGGGAAATGTCACGCTTTGAGTACCGGAGTCCTGTTAGCCCGCTACAGCCCGGTTTACCGGAGTCCTGCTAGCCCAGTGCTACAGCCCGGACCCACTTGCTGATGACCGACACGTTCGAAGCTGGGTCATGGATGCCTGTCCCTGTAAGTCTGTGCCACTTTGGGTTTACGACTAGTCATGTCAGCCCGGGCTCTTTATCATATGGATGCTAGCGACACTATCATATACGTGAGCCAAAAGGCGCAAACGGTCCCGGGCAAAGGTAAGGCGACACCCGTGGGGATACCGTGCGTGAGGCCGCAAGGTGATATGAGGTGTTACCGGCTAGATCGATGTGACATCGAGTCGGGGTCCTGACAGCGTTTGCATCAGAGCCGGACTGCCTGTAGGTTCTCCAAGCCAAACTGGTCGATGTTGAGTCTAGAAATTCTTTAGTTATATGTAGGGGAATTGTTTGTGGGATGGAACGTAAGGCTCTTTTACTCCTTTATCTTATGACATTCTGATCTGAGTCAGTCCATTCTTCTACCGGGGGATAAGGAATTAGGATCTGTTCTCTCTATCAGGATCACGTGTTACTAATCAGTAGTACCTTATAAGTTTGATGGATACAAGCCTAGTTCAGTTCTACTACCACATTATGTTGTTAGAATGGATTCAGAACTTTGTTATGATGATGATGAGTGTGTATGTAATCCTTTGTCAAATGTCTCAAAATCCTTCTTGAGCATTTACAGCTGTTATGCTGCCGAAATTTTGCTAGAAATTCTAATGCCTTTGCATTATGATTGTGCTTTCAGATGGCCACTCGCGACCTCAATCAAGTGGTTCGCCTGACTCGATGCCTAGATGTACCCGGCCATACTGCCAAGTTGGTCAGGGTAATGACTGAGGCTGGATACCGCTGGTATCCTGAGTACACGGTCGAAGAGCAATTCCGAGACTTTAATCAAAGCCAGTATCTCTGCACTGTCAGGATATTTCCATCTTATCCTGGATCCACCGAGCCTCTTCACTGCTCCTATGGACTCGGGGTTACTATTGAGATGGCTGTGCAGGACGCCGCCTACTCTATGATGACCATTATGCGAGTCAGATCTGGTATATTTCGGGACTCTGATTTCCGGTATATGCCAGGATCACTTCCGGGAGCACAAGGGTATCTCCAGGCTATCTATGCTGACCCCACTCGGGAGGATTCACGGACTCGCACCACTGCTGAGATGCTCGAGGATAAGGACCGTGAAAATCGGGCCTTGAGGTTAGAGCTCTTCAATACCCGTGCTGACCACTGGGCCACTTTGACTCGGTTCGCACCGGCGGTGCAAGCTGGATTCTCAGATATGCGCGATCTCTATCCTGTGAGATCTGCTCTGCCAGACGTGATGGTTTGGCGTGATGTAGGAGGCATCACCCCACCTCGCGGGCCCCGCAGGCCACCGTCCGTTGGTCCAAGACCTCATCCTAGCCCCTATGGTCCACAAGCTCCGCGAGATCGTCTGTTTCCGGATGATCATGTTGAGCTTCCAGGCTATGGAGGTGACTTCTACGAGGACTACTACGGATCGGTCTGAGTTAGCAGTAGTATCACTAGTTCGCACTAGCTATGTCGTCTATCGTCCCGCGTGACTCGTGGGATATGACCTAGTTTGTACTCCTTCCGGAGGTGTAGAAAAATAATGTATAGGAGCTTGGAATGCCTCCGATGAGATGTAATCCTCTTTCACCGTAATAGTACTTGTTTGGTCTTGTACTAAACCCTGTATGGTGTGTATGACGATGGAATAAAGCAACAGTTTCTGTATCTACCATGTCATACGGATGATCATCTTGCATTTCGAGTTATTCCTTACATTTTTATCCTATGTCGGAATTTTATCATCCTGACTAAATCATTGTCTTGTTTACCTAGGATGGTCAACACGCGCGCTAACCCTGCTTCTCAAGAGCAGGCCGAAGGCAGTGAAGCCAGGGATGCAAATCTGCCTCATCCTCCTTCACTAGCCGAGGTTATGATGGAAGCTGAGAGAAACAAGCGGGAGACCAACCGTTTGTTGGAGCGTATTGAACAGAACACAACACACCATCAGAGGACTAACGTGGTGTCACTCAGTGATTTTATCAAATTACATCCACCCACGTTCCACCACTCCGTCGAGCCTCTCGACGCTGATGACTGGCTTCGCAGTATTGCTCACAAACTGCGTTCCGCGCTGGTAGCGGAGGCTGACAAGGTCACCTTTGCTGCATATCATCTTGAAGGCCCCGCCAGTCTATGGTGGGAGAATTATGGAGCTATGCGCCCGGCGGGCCATGTCACTACTTGGGCTGAATTCAGCGAGGCTTTCCGTGAACATCACATTCCGGAGGGTCTCATGGACCGTAAACGTGAAGAATTTTGCAGTTTCACCCAAGGCCGACTTTCTGTGGATGCCTACAGCAGGGAGTTTGGTAATCTCGCACGATATGCAACTGAGGAAGTGTCTACTGATGCCAAGAAGCAAGCAAGGTTCCGTAAGGGCCTTAGTCCTGAGCTTCGCCGCGACCTCCGTCTGCATGAGTGCACATCTTTTCAGAAACTTGTCAACAAAGCCATCAGTGCTGAAACTGGTCAGACTGACTATGATGCAACACGCAAGCATGGCCGTGACATGGGTTCCTCATCCGGTGCTGGTCCTCAGAAGCGCCGCGTGTGGGTACCCAACACCGCCCTGCCACCCAGGTTCACACCGAGGCCATCCTTCCAGGCGCCTCGCCCCGTTCAACAGTCCGCTCCAGCCAAGCCCTATGGGGGTCCAACTAACAATGCTCCTCCACGTACCAGTTCCGTGACTTGTTTCAAGTGTGGGGAATCTGGTCACTATATGCGTGAGTGTCCCCAGACCAACCCCAACCAGTCTGCTAAAGCTGTTGGCCGTGGCAAGCCGACAGGAAAAATATTCCACGCCAAGCCGGTCACCGCTTCACGTGGCCATGTCAACTGTATCTCTGCCGAAGAAGCTCAAGAGGATCCCAACGTCGTTCTCGGTACGCTTCTTGTTAATTGCCACCCGGCATCTGTTCTTTTCGATACAGGAGCCTCTCATTCTTTTATATCTGAAAATTATGCTCGTTTGCATAACGTCGCATTCGGTGATATGCCAACCTCTATGGTAATTCAAACTCCGGGATCCAAATGGCAAACTTCTAGAGTAAGCCATGGAAATGAAATCCAAGTCGACAGACTTGTTTTCCTTGCCTCTTTGATAGCCCTTAAATTTTCAGATATTAATATCATTTTGGGTATGGACTGGATGTCAACTCATCATGCCAAAATTGATTGCTTCTCTAGGACTGTTCAACTCACTCACCCTTCGGGCAAGATAGTCAATGTCTTGACCCGATTAGCCAAGCGACAATTATATTCTCTTAACGCCAGCCCTTTGCCAGACCTTGAGGACGTTCCGGTAGTCCGTGACTTTCCGGATGTTTTTCCAGAGGAATTGCCAGGTGTTCCACCTGACAGGGATGTTGAGTTCGTAATAGACCTCATTCCAGGAACCGTTCCGATTGCTAGAAGACCTTATAAGATGGCACCCCTAGAACTAGCCGAGCTTAAGAAACAACTCGATGAGTCCTTGAAAAAGGGTTTCATCCGACCTAGCTCTTCTCCGTGGGCTTGCCCCGTCCTATTCGTCAAGAAGAAGGATGGTACGGACCGGATGGTTGTAGATTACCGACCTGTCAATTTGGTCACAATCAAGAACAAATATCCACTTCCCAGGATCAATGACCTGTATGATCAGCTCGCTGGATCCTCAGTCTTCTCCAAGATGGATTTGAGGTTGGGTTACCATCAAATCAAAATCAGAAACGGGGACATTCCTAAAACGGCCTTTGTTACTCGTTATGGCCAATACGAGTACACCGTCATGTCCTTCGGTTTAACCAACGCTCCAGCCACCTTTTCTCGGTTAATGAACTCAATCTTCATGGAGTATTTGGATAAATTCGTTGTAGTTTACCTCGATGATATACTCATCTACTCCAAGAACGAGGAAGAACATGCCGAACATCTAAGGCTAGTGTTGCAGAAACTTCGAGAGCATCGCCTTTATGCCAAATTTTCTAAATGTGAATTCTGGTTGCCAGAAGTGACCTATCTGGGTCATGTAATATCTGGTAAAGGTATTCCTGTTAACCCTGAGCGAGTTCAAGCCGTCCTTAACTGGACTCCACCTGAATCGGTCAAGCAAGTTCGGAGTTTTCTAGGCTTAGCGAGCTATTGTCGTCGCTTTGTCGAGAACTTCTCCAAGGTTGCCAAACCTCTAACCGAACTCCTCAAGAAAGATAAGAAGTTCGAGTGGACTCCACAATGTGAGCACAGCTTTCAGGAACTGAAAAGACGCCTGACTTCTGCTCCCGTACTGGTACCGCCAGACTTCTCCAAGGACTTTGTTATCTACTGCGACGCCTCGCGACAAGGACTAGGTTGCATTCTCATGCAAGATCGACACGTAATTGCCTACGCTTCACGGCAATTGCACCCACACGAGGAGAATTATCCTACTCATGATCTAGAGCTTGCAGCTGTAGTCTATGCACTTAAGACCTGGCGACATTACCTCCTCGGTAATCGTTGCGAAATATTCACTGATCACCAAAGTTTGAAGTACATCTTCACCCAACCGGATCTGAACCTCAGGCAAAGACGTTGGGTTGAATTGATCACAGACTTCGACTTAGGAATAACCTACACCCCAGGGAAAGCCAACGTCATGGCTGATGCGCTAAGTCGTAAATCTTATTGTAACAATCTGATGTTACAACAAAGTCAACCGCTTCTCCATGAGGAATTTCGGAAGCTTAACCTTCACATTGTACCTCAAGGTTTTCTTTCCACCGTGGTGGTAAAACCTACCATTACGGATCAGATTATCAAAGCACAGAAGGTAGATCCAGGAATTTCCCGCATCAAAAGAAACATCCAGAAAGGAATTGCGAATTGCTTCTCCATTAACGATCAAGGGGTCGTATACTTCGGGAATCGACTAGTGGTTCCCAAAGTGCGAAACCTGAGGCGATTGATCCTTAAGGAGGCTCATGAGTCTCCTCTCACCATTCATCCCGGTAGTACTAAGATGTATCAGGACCTACGCCAGAGGTTCTGGTGGACTAGGATGAAGAGAGAAATTGCTCAGTTTATTGCAAATTGCGACGTCTGTCGTCGTGTAAAAGCAGAGCACCAACGGCCTGCTGGCACCCTTCAACCCTTAGCTATTCCTGAATGGAAATGGGATAAAATTGGTATGGATTTCATTACCGGTTTTCCCAGGACTAAGAGAGGGAATAATGCTATCTTCGTCGTTGTCGATCGTCTTTCCAAAGTAGCCCATTTCCTACCTGTTCGTGAGGGTATAACCGCTAGTCAATTGGCAGACTTATACATCTCCCGTATAGTGTCCCTCCATGGTGTTCCTTTGGAAATTAACTCGGATCGAGGAAGCCTTTTCACCTCTCGATTTTGGGAAAGTTTCCAAAATGCTATGGGAACCCGTCTCTCCTTTAGCACCGCTTTCCACCCTCAGTCGAGTGGTCAAGTGGAACGCGTCAACCAAATTCTAGAAGACATGCTTCGAGCCTCTGTTATCTCATTCGGAATGGACTGGGAGAAGTGCCTTCCATTTGCCGAATTCGCTTACAACAACAGCTATCAATCTAGCTTGGGTAAAGCCCCTTTTGAAGTTCTCTATGGATGACGGTGTCGAACACCCCTTAACTGGTCAGAGACCGGGGAAAGACAATTCTTTGGCCCGGATATGATTCAGGAAGCAGAAGAACAAGTTCGCATCGTTCGTGAAAAGTTGAAAACAGCCCAATCTCGTCAAAAGAGTCAATATGACCGAAAACATAAGGCTATGACTTTTGAGGTTGACGAGAAGGCTTATCTTCGGGTCACCCCTCTGAAGGGAACCCATCGTTTCGGTATCAAAGGCAAATTGGCTCCTCGTTACATTGGACCTTTTCGCATTCTTGCCAAACGAGGGGAAGTTGCCTACCAGTTGGAACTACCTCCGCACCTCTCCAGGGTCCACGATGTCTTCCACGTTTCTCAACTCAGGCGTTGCTTCTCGGATCCTATCCGTGGAGTGGACCACGAAACTCTTGATCTCCAAGATAATCTTACATATCGAGAGTACCCCATTCGTATCCTCGATCAGGCCGAACGTACCACTCGACGTCATAATATCAAGTTTCTCAAGGTTCAATGGTCGCACCATTCTGAGGATGAAGCAACTTGGGAAAGGGAGGATCGTCTTCGACTTGAGTACCCCGCCTTCTTCCCGGAGGAACCCAAATCTCGGGACGAGATTCTTTTGAGTGGGGGTGAGTTGTCACACCCTAGCTAGTCATGCATTAGAGTGTTGCATCATGTTTACTCTTTCATCAGAAACTTGAAATGGGGATCTGTGAAACCCTCAGAATCATTTTGAAAATGACCCAAATAAAAATTTCTCCAAAAGGGTCCAAGAAAATGCTCATGTTGCTCTCTGAAAATATTGGGCAGAGATAAAAATCAAACCAATATTTTTAAGAGCTCATAGGTATTTATTTTGGGCATTTGGAATTAATACATAAATATTTGTATTGGAAATATATTAATTATATATATTAATATATGTCCAAATATTATGCCATTTATAAAGGAGCTCTGGAATAATATATCTAGCTCCTGCAAAAATTGGCATAAGTTAAATAAATGATTTAATATATTATTTAAATCAAAACAAATGTCAGAAATTAGAAAACAGAAAAATAAATAAAGGGAGAAACTTACCTGGGCTCCTCCCTGTGCAGCCCAGCCAGCTGGCCGGCCCAGCCAGCAGGCGGCCCAGCCCGCCTCCCTCCTCTGTCGTCTTCGTCCCGACAAAGGGAGGGGAGTGTGGCCGGCGCGCGCGCGCGCCACCGCGCCACGCCACCTCTCTCCCTGCCTGCCTGCCCTCCCCTCCTCGCCTCGATGCCCTGGACGACGCCACGCCTCCCCCCCTGCTCTCTCTCACTCGCCCTCGGCTCTCCCCTCCTCTCCCTCGCTCTCTCTCTCACACGGCCGAACACCACCGTCGCCGCCGTTCGCCATAGCAGCCGACTCCGGCCACCCCTCGCTCCCCCGACTAGCTCAGGAGCTCCGCCTCGACCTCCTCTTCCTCCCCACCGCTCCACGGGTCTCCGGAAGCCCTGCATCGCCGTCACGTCGCCGTTCCCCTCCTCGGACTCCAACCACCGTCGCCGTCGATTCGCCGTCTCCAGCGCGTCCCCGAGCCCGCTTCGACGCCCACTGCAACCGCGGTGAGCTACGCCACCGTTTACCCCTCTTCTCCCCCTCGTTCCCTCACCGCAGCCTCCTCCCCACCACGGCCGAACCTCCGCCGTCGCCGAGCTCGCCGTCGACGCAGCTCCGGTGACCATTTGGTCACCCCGGCGAGTCCAACGAGTTCGTAAGGCTCCGTAGAGCATCCCTAGCGCCTCGCTTAGCTCGCCTTCGAGCTCCAACCCCGTTTCCGTGCACGACCGAACTCCGGCGGTCGCAGCCAAGCTCGCCGCCGTCGACTCCGGCCACCTCAGGCCCGGCCACCACCACCGTTCAACGCGCGGGAGCAAGGGCTCTCCAGCAAGCCCAAGCACAGCCTCGCCCGTGCCCTGTAGCGCGATCCCGCATCACGCCGCCGTCTCGGACCTCGCCGGCGTCATGTCGCCGGTGGGGTTTGACTTGTCCGACCTGGGGTTTGACCCCCCCAGGGTCACTGACGCGTGGGCCCCGTCGGCCAGGTGGACATCATTAGCGCTAACCACTGTTAGTTAACCCCCTGACACTGACCAGTGGGCCCCAGCGCCACTAATTAGTAATTAGGATTAATTTAACTCTGTTTAACCCCCATGTCACTGACGTGTGGGCCCCACACGTCAGGTTTGACCCCAGACGGCCGCATTTGACCACTGACGTCATGCTGACGTCATGCTGGCGCAATAATTATATTTCTGGATTTAAATTAAATCAGGAAATTCCAGAATATTATTTAAACTTCAAAAATTCATAACTTTTATTCTGTAACTCCAAATTGGACAAATTATATATGAAAAATGATCAGAAAAATCCAATCTATCCATCTGTACTATTTTCATGCATGATCAAACAAGTTAAATTGATGTTTCAAGCAGAACAAGGAAAAGCACTTTAAAAGGCCATATTTGAATTTGAAATTTGAATCCTT
This sequence comes from Triticum dicoccoides, assembly GCF_002162155.2. NCBI lineage: Eukaryota > Viridiplantae > Streptophyta > Magnoliopsida > Poales > Poaceae > Triticum > Triticum dicoccoides. Next base: position 566,307,494 of record NC_041384.1, on the reverse strand, counting down.
GATTCAAATTTGCTCAAACCCTTCTGGTTTTAGTTGCATTAGCCCAACACACTCATATTGCCATGTTTCATGCATGCATCATATTGTTGCACATTGTTTGGTGATGGTTGTGTATCGGTGTCCTTTGCGACAGGTTCTGCCTCCAAGGAGTACCGTGATTACCCTAACGAAGAACCGTATCAGTGCATCGAACCATCAGGCAAGCAACCAACCATTTGATCATATCGATACAATCCCATGTTCTCGCTCCTGCTCTCTTTTACTGCATTAAGACAACGCGATTCAAACTGCTGTGTGCTACGGTAGTTGAACCCATTTCCTCTGCATGACCTGTCATTGCCACAGTAACTAGATGAAACCCACTAGCATGTGTAGGAGTTGCTTGAGCCATATGTATGTGTTGTTCCTACCTTGCTATGCCTGCTATGCTTAGAGTCGTGTCAGGTCTGGTTCATCTGGGTGATGGGCTAGAGTGAAATGATTATGTCGGTAATGAGAGTGGTGTGGTGAACACAATTTGGTAAAGGTATCGATGAGAGGCCATGTAGGAGTACATGGTGGGTTGTTTCATTGAAGCCGACCTTAAGCACTGAGATCTGTATGCGTGATTTAAGATACAGCTACTACCATGCATTGGGCCCTGAAATATGACCCCGCTCGACTTCTTATTCACCCTAGCTCTCTGTCCAGGAGTTGCAAGTAGTTTCTGGTGTTTGTAGCCTACTGGAGGCCGTGGACAGCGCTGACCGTAGGGGTGGGCTGTGATGCGGTAGGTACGTGGCCGGGTGTACCAAATACCCGTTAGGTATCTCGGGAACCCTGTTCACATCGTTCGGGGCCGTATGGGAAACCTCGGCCGGACTCCCTGCGGATGGAACCTGGATAGGCGATAAACCTGGACTGGAGGCTTAGGTGGTTAGGTAGGTCGTGGCCGACACCCACGTTGGGCTTCCGCTTGAAGGTTGCCGAGTACATGTCGTGTAAACGACGGTAAGTGGTGAGAGCGTGTATGAAGGAGTACACCCCTGCAGGGTTAACATGATCTATTCGAATAGCCGCGTCCGCGGTAAAGGACTACTTGGTTGCCTATACAGTTCATAGACAAGTAAATGGAAACTGTTAAAAGCCTCAAGATAAGTGTGAGTGCCGAGGATGGCTCTTCCGTAGGAAGACGGAGGTGGATCCTCGGTAGTGTATTGAAGTGGTGAGTAGTGGACTCGTGTGCGAAAAACCATTTCAAGTTGAAGTATCATAGGATAGTCTAGCCAAGAGTCAAAGCTGGCTTGCTGCAATAACTCCACCAACCCTTCTTGATAATATGCATGTATGTAGGATCTGATGTAAGTCTTGCTGAGTACCTTTGTACTCATGTTGCTATAATTTACATTTTTACAGAAGACGCTGCAACCCCTTCTGATGGGTTCTATGTAGACGTTGACATCAACGAGTAGGCTAAAGACCCAGGTGGTGACCCTGAGCTTGTGAAGGTCCACGTAGTATAGTTAGGCTTTCCAAGCCTCTTTTATTTTACTAGTTGTCTGTACTCAGACAAGTTACTTCCGCTGCTGGTTTGTATGACTGTATGACTTGTATGTTGGGTCATGAGACCCGTACCTTTGTGTATGTTATGTATGGCTCCCTGAGCCTTAAATAAAGTACTTGTGTCGTAGAGTCATGTTGTGATGCTTCGTTGTATTTGCACATATCGAGCATATTGTGTGTATGACTGAAATGCTTGGTATGTGTGGGATCTGACCATCTAGTTGTTTATCTTTAGTAGCCTCTCTTACCGGGAAATGTCTCCTAGTGTTACCGCTGAGCCATGGTAGCTTGCTACTGCTCTGGAACACTTAGCTGGCCGGCTTGTGTCCTTCTTCGTTCCTGTGTCTGTCCCTTCGGGGAAATGTCACGCTTTGAGTACCGGAGTCCTGTTAGCCCGCTACAGCCCGGTTTACCGGAGTCCTGCTAGCCCAGTGCTACAGCCCGGACCCACTTGCTGATGACCGACACGTTCGAAGCTGGGTCATGGATGCCTGTCCCTGTAAGTCTATGCCACTTTGGGTTTACGACTAGTCATGTCAGCCCGGGCTCTTTATCATATGGATGCTAGCGACACTATCATATACGTGAGCCAAAAGGCGCAAACAGTCCCAGGCAAAGGTAAGGCGACACCCGTGGGGATACCGTGCGTGAGGCCGCAAGGTGATATGAGGTGTTACCGGCTAGATCGATGTGACATCGAGTCGGGGTCCTGACAAATCCCCTTACTGGAGGTGAGATCAAAGGGTGTGCTTTGGCCTTGTATAGTTTTGGTTGGTTCAATGTAACTAAATGTCGCAAACAAGAATATTTCACCGACACTATGGAGTCTTGATACATGTAAGCGCATCTAGTATTTAGTGTTCCTTACTAGATTTTGGATGATTAACCATAAATCAGTTGACATGCTAATGTATTTGTCACTGTACGCAGGTAAAAATCCATGAGAATTTGGTTTAGCTTGTGGGTGGTGATCCCTAAAAATACTGTGAGAAGATTGATGTTTTTGGAGTGCCATTGAAGACTTGGAAGTTGTTGTGTAGACTTTTGTATTTGAGTCGTAAGTGTAAGTGCATCTAGTGCCACCCTTAGTTGGTTTTGGAGTATTGACGACAAACTTGGTTGAGGGACTAATGTGTTTGTGAGAATTGCAGGATAACACAGGTAGTAGTCCCATATTGATTCGGATTACCTACCAGAGATAACCCCTAAAAATGTGTGAAGACATTGAAGACAATGGTGGTTTGTGAAGATATTCACAGTGAAGATTATGACATGAGAAGACATTCACATGAAGACTGTGGAGTGTGAAGACATAGTTGTTTCGTAGTTTCCTTTTCTTCTTTGTTGAGTCATACGAACCACCGTACTGTTAAATGGGGTCCAAGTGAACAAAGTTGGAGTGACTGATGTGATGCTCAACCAAATACTATGTCTTTGAGCAAAGACAATGAGATCAAATCTTATCCAGAGCTAGATGAGTCAGCTTTACTTGTAGCCCAAGTCAAGCTACCGCGTGTGTTTGAAATCTGACCGTTGGACACATGTTAGTTCCTTGGTGACCCAGGGTCATTTCGGACAAATCAGGTCGGGTTGCCTCCTGGCTATAAATAGCCCGCCCCCTACACCATAAATTGGCTGGCTGCTCAGAGTTAGTGCATGACTTTTAACGTTTGAGAGCAACCCACCTCCGAAGCATTTGAGAGAGAGAGAGATCCTTGCGAGGACAAAGCCCAAAACACCCAGAGCCAACGAGTGTTAGGCATCACTGAAGTCTTTTTGTCCGCGTGATCTGAAGACTTGTTACACTTGAGGACTGTGAATCCTCCAGCCGGTTAGGCGTCGCCTTCTGAGCATCCAAGAGTCATTGTGGATCGCCGGTGAACAAAGTCTGTGAAGATTTGGAAGTCTACCTCGAAGACTTACCAGAGTGATTGGGCGAGGACTTTGTGTCCTTAGCTCAAGGGGAATAAGGTGAAGACACAGTCTTCTGAGTTAAATCTCAGCCTCCCTAACCAGATGTACAGTTGTCACAACAACTGAAACTGGTCTACCAAATTCGTGTCTTCACCAAGCTACTGGTTCTATCCTTCACTTCCCTTTACTTTACAGTTTGTCTTCGTGAAGTCATTGCTTGCCTGTATGATCTGATTGACTTCATTGAGTAAAGACTGTTTACTGTTTGGTTTCATATTATCTTCCATCCTGATCCATACTACCTAGCTACTGATAGTCTTCATGCTTCCACTTCATTGCTTACTTGACTATGGCTTGCCTAGTGTAGTCTACCTTCCACTGCATATCAATAGGATCATTTCTATTGTTTGTCTTCAAAGCCCCCGTGTTTTGAAGACTTTCATAAAAATCGCATATTCACCCCCCTCTAGTCGATAACTAGCACTTTCAATTGGTATCAGAGCAAGGTGCTCCCTTGTTCTGTGTGATTCGGTTTAACCACCTGGAGTTTTAGCTATGTCGACTGCAGGGATAATCAAGGTCTTCGATGTGTGCCCTGTCTTCGATGGCACTGATTATCCCTACTGGAAGAATAAGATGCATATGCATCTTGAAGCCATTGACGTCGACCTCTGGTATGTCATCAAGAATGGCGTTCCCAAGGTTGGTGAAGGTGTCACCCCTGCTGATGTTAAGAGGTTCATTCTACTGGACTCGACTGCCAAGAACATCATCTGTGGTCACCTGACTAAAGGACAGTACGGCCGTGTGAGTGCACTGGAAACTGTGAAGCTAGTCTGGGACTGGCTCTCCAAGGTTAACGAAGGCGTCTCAACTCAAAGAGACTTAAGAATTGATGTTCTTCGCAACCTTTTCAACCGCTTCAAGAGAAATGACAATGGGAATGTGCAGCTCACGTTTGATCGCCTCACTGATATCACAAAATGAGCTTCGCGCACTCGGAGCCACTGAGATCACCAAGCACGAAATTGTTAAGAAGCTCCTGAGATCACTTGATAGCTCATTTGACACCCTGCCCCTGATGATTCAAGAACGCCCTGACTCCAAGACTTTCGATCTGTCTGACATACTTGAGAGGCTCAACACACATGAGTTCCAGTTATCTGAGAAAAGAGATATCTATGGTCCCAACTATGGCCGAACTCGCGCTTTGAAGGCAAAAGTTGTTTCCTCGTCTGAAGAAGAATCTGACTGCAGTTTTGAGGATCCTGAAGACATTGGAAAGGAGCTCGCCATGCTTGTGAAGAAGTTCCAGAAGTTAACCAAGAAAAAGGGCTTCAGAAAGTCTTCAAGATCCAGCTCAAGAAATGATGAAGATTCCTCTCGTGACTACAAGAAGAGAACATGCCACAAGTGCAAGAAACCTGGTCACTACATCTCTGAGTGTCCTCAATGGGACAATGAGACCAAGAAGAAGAAGAAGAAGAAGAAGAACAAAGAATATGATTCAGATGACAAAAAGAAGAAGAAGAAATCCTCAAAGTCTTCATCAAAATCTTCATCTAAGTCTTCATCACACAAGAAGAACTCGTCAAGCAAGGCTCGTGCGTTTTTTGGCAAGGAGATGGATTCAGAGGAGGAGTCTACTTCTGAGGAGGCAGAGGTGGAGTCTGAGGAGGAGTCTGATTCAGGCGTGGCAAGCCTGGCTCTAGCTTCAGCATATGTCGCCAAGTCCATCTTCAACAATGAAGACAATGGCCTCGTCACCAATGCCGATGCTAATGGTGAGGATGACTCTGCTCCCACCTACTGCTTCATGGCACGCGGTGCCAAGGTAAACTCACATGATGCTTACTTTCAAACATCAAGTGAAGATGACTCTAAATGTGAATCTAAACCTAGCTACAATACACTTGCTAAAATTGCAACAGAACAACTGTCGTTGACCTGTTGGACATCAAGTGAAGATGATTCAAAAGCTGCTAGACAAAAGCGATGACCTGTTGGACGCGGAAATGACTCGAACTCAGTCCTTAATTGAAGACATTAAAAATCTTCATGTCAAGTATGAGGAACTTGAAAGTCGTCATGAAACGCTCTCAACTACTCATGAAAATCTCTCCTATGATTATCTTCAAAGGAAGCAAGAGATTGATAACTTGAGATCGGCTCATGAAGATCTTCAAAAGGAGAACGAGTCACTTCGTGCTCAACAGATCAGTTCCGCTCAGGAAGACTTTGATCCACCATGCTTAAAATGTCTTGAGCATGATAATGTTGTCTCTGTTGTTGGATGTCCTACTACTGCTACTATTGCCATGTCTTCACCTGCTGATGTGGAAACTAACCCCTCTTCTGAGGATACCACTACTATTGCTGATGAGAATGCCAGGTTGAAGACATTGCTTGAAACAGGGATGTACAAAAGCCTCAAAGGGCATCAGACACCGTGCGATGTCCCCAGGAAACAGATTCTGAACCGAAACCCTAGGAAAGAGGGTGTTGGGTTCGAGAGGAAAATGAATGTTGATGGTTCATACTGGAAACCTAAGCAGTACCCCAAAACCACATGGGTTGCTGCAAAGGAACCTTCAGTGGATCCATCTACCTTATCTGGCTTCACTTGCGCTAACTCTATTATCATTGATGAATCCTTTGATGCAAACTATAAAACGTTTAAGAATCAGAATGGTGAAGTGTTTGCCAGGTATATTGGTAATAACTGCAGGAATGGACCACCTTTGAACAAGATCTGGGTGCCCAAAAATTGTCTTGAGAAATTTCCCGTGAACGTCATCATGACACCACCAGGGAAGAAGACAAACCCCAGACCAAAGGCTTCATACAGACAAAGGACTCACCAGAGTCACCCTAACGCCAATGTTTTGCAGGGAAACCATACTTAGACTTATGAATATGAGCGTGTTTCGTCAAACTGCTATGTTCATAAGACCAAGAACTATTCTGCTTATTCTTATGAGTATTATTCACCACCTGCAAGGCTATTTGCTAGGGCTCCAAAGCCAAAGTTCTCAGATGCTGCACTTAGACTCATTGCTTCCAAGACACCCCTGAAGATGTGGGTGGTTAAGAAAAATTAACTCTCTTTTGCAGGGAAAGGTCTCCAGCCGGAAATCAAAGGCATATGATGCTTATGCTAGGGACCTAAAACATCTTGTGGGATGCAAGATAAAATGTCCAAATGGTCTTATTATGTATTTTGTCCTAGGATTTCTTGACAAGCATCCTATTTATCCTAACCAAGACCCGAACTTTCATAATCCGCTTGTTCCTCAAATGTTTATGCTTCACAATACCCTTGGTGAAGCCTATCCCCAAAATTGCACTGTAGGGTATGACACCAAAGGATTCAGAATGGATTATGGACAGTGGATGCACTAACCACATGACTGGTGATCGAAGTCTTCTCATGGATTCAACCCTACGTCCATCTGACAAGAGTCACATCACATTTGCTGACACTGGTAAAAGCAAGGTATTGGGTCTAGGTAGAGTTGCAATCTCAAAGGATCAGCACATGGATAAAGTGATGCTTGTTGAATCCCTTGGTTTCAACTTAATGTCTGTCTCAATGCTTTGTGATCTGAACATGATTGTGATGTTTGGAAAATATCGTTGCCTTATTCTTATGGAATATGACAACTCTCTAGTCTTTGAGGGGTATCAAAAAGACGATTTGTACATGGTAGATTTCTCAGCAGGACCACCCTTGGCCGTATGTCTTCCAGCAAAAGCTTCAGAGTACTGGCTCTGGCATCAGAGGCTAGGGCATGCCGGCATGAGGAACTTGTACACTCTTGCAAAGAAGAAGCATGTCGTAGGCATCAAGGGCGTCAAGTTCAAGAAGGATCATCTATGTGGTGCCTGTGAAGCTGGAAAGATGACTAGGGCCAAGCATCCCTCGAAGACAATCATGACGACTTCCCGTCCCTTCGAGCTTCTTCACATGAACTTATTTGGACCTACTCACTACTCTACCCTTACTACCAGTGCTTGCCTCTATGGATTCGTTATTGTTGATGATTACTCAAGATATACATGGGTGCATATAATCCTCTATAAGACTGAAGTGCAGGATGTCTTCAGACGATTCGCCAATCGTGCCATGATGAACTATGGCATCAAGATCAAGCACATCAGGAGTGACAATGGCACATAATTCAAGAACACCGGCCTCGACACTTATCTTGATACATTGGGCATCACACATGAGTTCTCGGCTCCATACACACCTCAGCAGAATGGCATCATGGAGCGCAAGAACAAAGCACTCATTGAGATGGCACAGATGATGCTTGATGAGTACAAGACTCCAAGAAAGTTCTGGCCTGAAGCCACTGACACTACTTGCCACGTCATCAACCGTGTTTATCTTCACAAGCTCCTAAAGTAGACATTCTATGAGCTACTAACTGGTAAGAAGCCAAATGTTAGCTACTTCAGAGTATTTGGTGCTAGGTGCTGGATTAAGGATCCGCATCACACTTCAAAATTTGCACCGAAAGCACATGAAGGTTTTATGCTTGGGTACGGAAAGGATTTGCACTCCTACATAGTCTTCAACCTCTTTCACTATAAAGTGGTTGAAACTATGGATGTGCGGTTTGATGAAACTAACGGCTCGCAAAGAGAGCACCTGCCAAATGTGCTAGATGAAGTCTCACCAAGTGAATCCATCAAGCTTATGGGTACTGGAGAAATCATACCTTCAGAGGCTCAGGCTGAAGAAGAACTCATCATTTCTACACCTAATCAACCCGAAGACACTGCTCAACCTGAAGTCAATGCCGATGATGAAGACAATGATCAGCAAGAGCAAAGTCTTCGTCCAATTCATCCTCATGTTGCAAATGAAGTGCAGAATGACAAGATAATCGATAACATCAATGCACCTGGTCCACTCACTCGTTCAAGAGCAACATAGCTAGCAAATTTCTGCGGGCACTTTGCATTTGTCTCTATATCTGAATCCAAGAAAGTTGTTGAAGCCTTCATGGAACCTGAATGGATTCAAGTGATGCAAGAAGAGCTTCAACAGTTCGAGCTGAACAATGTGTGGGAACTGGTTAAGCGTCCTGATCCTCGCAAGCACAATATCATTGGCACCAAATGGATCTACCGCAACAAACACGATGAGCATGGTCAAGTTGTTAGGAACAAGGCTCGTCTCGTTGCTCAAGGTTACACACAAGTAGAAGGGATCGACTTCGATGAAACATTTGCTCCCGTGGCTAGGCTTGAAGCCATTCGCATCCTGCTAGCCTATTCCAACCATCACAACATCCTTCTCTATCAAATGGATGTGAAGAGTGCCTTCCTGAATGGAAAAATTGAAGAAGTGTACGTTGCACAATCACCTGGTTTTGAAGACCCAAAGCATCCTGACATGGTATACAAGCTCAACAAGGCACTGTATGGCCTCAAACAAGCCCCTCGTGCTTGGTATGACACACTCAAAGACTTCCTGAAAAGCAAAGGCTTGAAACCTGGTTCCCTGGATCCCACACTCTTCACGAAGACATATGATGGAGAATTGTCTGTATGCCAAATCTATGTGGATGACATTATCTTCAGCTGCACAGACAAGAAATACAGGGATGAGTTTGGACACATGATGCAAGAGCAATATTAGATGTCCATGATGGGTGAGCTGAAATTCTTCCTCGGTCTTCAAATCCATCAGCGGAGCAACAACATCTTCATATCACAGGAAAAATACCTCAAAGATTGCCTGAAGAAGTTTGGAATGCAAGACTACAAAGGATACACGACGCCAATGCCAACCAAAAGTCATCCGAGCCCCGACGATAATGGTAAAGAGTTCGATCAAAAGGTATACCGCTCCATGATTGGTTCTTTACTCTATTTATGTGCATCTAGGCCAGATATAATGCTTAGCATTTGCATGTGTGCGTGATTCCAAGCGGCACTAAAGGAATCGCACTAAAGGAATCGCATTACTTAGCTGAGAGTTTGATCTAGTTGGATTCTCAGATGCTGATTATGCTGGTGACAAGGTTGATCGCAAGTCCACATCAGGCACATGTCACTTTCTTGGACGATCTCTTGTCTGTTGGTCTTCAAAGAAGCAGAACTGCGTATCCCTCTCTGTTGGAGATATGCAATAGAGGCAATCATGTATGATGATATTTCCTATGTGTTTATGAATAAAGATAGTCCTTGGACATTATCAATGATGTGTATCAGCAAGTACGTGACTTGTTTCTGGGACTATGCATTGTATGATGACTGTCCTAAAAGGTCCCTAGTCGAAAGGGCTGTGTGGACGCGCAGCCAACTAGACTAGCATATGACACAGTCGATGGCTTGGTCTCACTAGCCATGGCGCATTGGATGCTAACCGGATAATATGATGTTGGAAGGATCTAGTCGGATTCGACGTAGTCGGACCCGAGTCGAGATAAGGTCCGAGTCGGACAGACCCAACTATGAGACATAGCGATATGTCATCTATGAGTCTCGAGTACAACATATGTTCTATGTCCTAAGACCTGAGCTGACGCATGTACTCGGGATGGTGAAAGACTTGCTTTGGGCCGACCAAACGCTACTCCGTAACTAGGTAGTTATAAAGGTAGGTTTCGGGTTTGTCCAGAACCATGCTACGAGATGTGGTCGAGCAAGATGGGATTTGCCCCTCCGATCAGGAGAGATATACTCCGGGCCCCTCGTGTGATCCGACCAGGATAAGCATGGCCATGCGACAAGGATTATGAGATAATCCGGTTTGTGGTCGACATCACTGGAACGAGAAAGAGGTCGGGATAGCACAAGGATGACAGACTCGCCTTGAGCCCGACAACATATATCGTGTGGCAAAAGGAATGGAAGTATGATGTACAGGTTCGCCTAACCAGCTTCATAGTCTGTTTGGTGTTCGGCATGCCTTGCTAGAGGCCGCTACCAACTTTGCAGTTCGGAGGTAATCCGAACTGCGACCAAGCCGGATAGAACCTAAGGGGTCACGCGCTTAAGGGAAGGAACCTAGTAGGTCGGATCCGAGGACACTAGTTGGATGTGATCCGAGCTGTATTCGGGTTGTGGCCGAGTAGACTTATGGGCTTTAGGGTCCATGCAAGGCCCAAGTGTTGAGCCTGCGACGGATGCCTATATAAAGTGGAGGTGGCGCAGACTCACGCGATTGATCGCTTCGGCGCTGTCACTAGGGTTTGCATGTGTTGCGAATAGACACCTCCACTTGCCGCTCGTTGTGTGATCGGACTTAGCAGTCCGCCGCACGACGTCCTCCTGCACGCACGGATACCGTTAGAGGCGGTGCACTTGCGCCGCTCTGGGGAACCTGTACGTGGGAACCGACTACCGGCTGTATGAGGGAGATCGGACGAGGAGGAAACGATCCACGTGGACGCGCTGCCCCAACTCTTCTTCCGCTGCATGACACTACGCGTCTAGTGGTAACAAACTGTGATCCATCTCCCATAGCATGTTCTTGGTTGGTCTGCGCATAGGAAAATTTTAATTTACAGTTGACGCACCCTACCGTAGATCCCAACAGTGGTATCAGAGCCTCTGCTATAGGATTTGGATTCAGATCGTATGCATATTAGATATGTGGATGCGATAGATGAGATCTGTTGTCGTTGATAAGATCGGCTATGTGCACGGTTGATGTGATCAACTGCACATGGGGATCGTTGAGGCTATGTTTTCCGATGAACGGAGTCGATGAGGTCATGACACAACCTACCCCTACCGGTCGGTATCCGCCATCGGGGTTAACAGTGGAACGTAAATCCGAATCGGGCTCACGATGACCGCTGTGTGCGTAGCGCCTTGTATTTCATACACGATCACTCAAACTGGTAGAATGCGATTCTATGCGTAACTTTGTTTTGCAGGTTTGATGTGAATAGTATGGCTCATATGTATGTGATGCATGTGTGTAAATTATACATGGCCTGCGTGTCATGTTTGTCAGCCGGCAGGAGCCAAAGTGCTGTCATTATATTGTATAACGACCTGCGTGTCGACTTATGACTCTATGTAAAATTCATTACTAGTTGTAGTAGTTGGATAATAGAGATCAGGTTGGCGGCTTGGCCGCCCGACGTGACAAACAAGATGGAGTTTCTAGATGGTCATCGGAGTTGGAGCCGACCTGGAAGAACATCCATGAAGGAGCCATACTATTTCACAATATATGTTTTACTTGTGATTGTTATGCTTCTTTGTTTCTATGCATGTTAGGATGGTAGAAAGATCCCTCATGAATATCAAGTAAATTTCCATTCCCGATGTTGCACCTTCACACGTCAAGTACATCTAGTAGTGGGCTCATAAAATTGGGGTGCTGCTAGGTGTCCTTGAACCGAAGGGTTCGTGTCGAACACGGACATGCACTGCATTAGGTTAACTTGACAAGGCGATCAAAACGGTTTTGGGCCTTGTGGCAAAAGAGGCCGGGAGCCGGGGTATGAGATACCTACCCGACCGACAGGAGTCGTATAGAGATACGATTAGTAAGGAGTTGCTTACCGGATAGGCATGTTGTCTAGCAGTGATGCTAAAGCTCACTAGTAACATGTGCTAGTCAGATCCTGAATCACTGAGAGTTTGCGGAGGGATGCTGACTTCAGTGGGATTATTTCTGTTTAAGGCTAGAATTACTCTACATAAACTCATTGCTTAGTGATTGCATATTTTTTTGTCGTAGATCAATGGCACCACCTACTCAACCCAACTTTGCATTGAAATCAATTCTAGAAAAGGATAAACTGAATGGAACAAACTTTACTACCTAGTATAGAAATTTGAGAATTGTTCTCAAGCGTGATAAAAAGGAACATGTTCTAGAGGATCCGCTTCCAGGGGAACCTGCCGATAATGCTAGTACTACAACCAAGAATGCCTACCAGAAACTCGTTGATGAATCAAACGAGATCAGCTGCCTCATGCTGGCTTGTATGGAGCCCGATTTGCAACAGCATTTCAAAGACGTTGGGGCTTTTGATATGATCGAGAGTCTCAAGAGCATGTTTCAGGTGCAGGCTAGGACCGAAAGGTTCAACGTCTGGCAATCCTTGATGGATTGTAAGCTGAAGGAAGGTGATCCACTGAGCCCGCATGTGATCAAGATGATCGGATATGTGCAAGCTTTGGATCGGTTGGGCATCCCGCTCTTGGATGAGCTGGCTACTGATGCAGTTCTAGGTTCTCTTCCGCCCAGCTATGGGACGTTCATCTTGAACTATCATATGCATGGCATGGATAAGAAGCTCACTGAATTGCATGGGATGCTCAAAGTGGCAGAGCAGGATATTAAGAAAGGCACGCATCAAGTGTTGATGGTGCAGAAATTGGCTAAGTTCAAGAAGAGTTGGTCCAAAAAAAAGGCTAAGGCAAAGGGCACGGAGACGGTAACCTCTGCCGCTGCGCCAAAGTCTGGACCGGACTCAAAGACCATTTGCTATCATTGCAAGAAAATTGGTCACTGGAAGAGGAACTGTAGCAAGTGGCTTGCAGAGCATGGCAAGAAGGCCGAGAATGCTGCTTCAGGCAAAGGTACACTTGTTGCATATGTTATAGACATTTACCTTGCTGACATACCTAGCAGCTCTTGGGTATTTGATACCGGATCGGTTGTTCACATTTGCAACTCGATGTAGGGGCTGGTAAGAACTAGGCGTGTGGCGCAAGGGGAGACTGACATCAGGGTCGGCAATAAAGCAAGAGTTGCTGCGTTAGAGGTCGGCATGATGCAGCTCCAGCTTCCTTCTGGATTTATTTTGGAATTGAATAATTGTTATGACATTCCTGCACTTAGTCAAAACATTATTTCTGCCTCATGCTTGATGAGTCAGGGTTATGAATTCAATTTAAAGGACAATGGTTGTTCGATTTATCTGAATGGTATGTTCCACGGCTATGCACCCATTGTTGATGGGTTATTTATATTGAATCTAGAACATGAACTGGTCTATAACGTGAATGTCAAGAGGCATAAGCCTAATGAGATAAATCCGACATACTTCTGGCATTGCCAGCTTGGACACATTAGTCTGAAACGCATGAAGAAGCTCCATGATGATGGATGTCGTGGATCTAAGACTGACAGTAGAATGGGGGGTAGGTATGAGGAGGCAAGATCCTAGCTATGGAGTAGTTGTACACACAAGTTTACGAGTTCAGGCCCTTCTCGGAGGAAGTAATAGCCCTACGTCTCGGTGCCCTGAGGCAGTCGACTGGATTATATATGTGTGTGTGTGTGTGTGTGTGTGTGTGTTTACAAAAGATGCGAACCCCTGTCCTGGAGGAGGGGGGTGGCTTATATAGAGTGCGCCAGGACCCCAGCTCCCCTCCGTTATGCGGGGTTCAATGTACATAAAGACGGAGCATTACAGGTAACGTCCGTATTAAAGTGCTATAAATGATAGTTAAGTCTATGAGTAAACGCCCGACCGTTGCTGTGTAGAATGGCTTCAGATCTCCTGTTTGTCGAGTGATTTCTGTGACGGTCGAGTGACATTGATTCTTCCGAGTGGAATGTCTCTAGTCGAGTGGATGATGGTACCCTTTGAATGCTGCTGGCTTTAGGGTGATGTCCTTGGGGAGGAAGTCTACGTCAGGCCTATGACCCTACCCTAGGTACATAGCTTCATCATTAGCCCCCGAATGGTTCGGGGCTTGAGTGGAGAAGGAGTTGAGAATTCCTCCGATTCAATTTTTGTGCTCCGGTAGTGACTTATTGTGACCAAGCAAACAACCATAATGATCTCAACTCCTTTTCAGTCGCCTTGATCCATTCTTGAATCTGCCGAGTGAACTTTATTGTGATGTCTTGAGTACTGATATGGAGAAGATATTCCGTCTGACAGATTGCCCTCCTGCGCGCGGATATCGTGGGATTTGGATTTTGGGGAAGCGCGCGGGACGGGGGAGGCCGCAGTAATCGGAAGGGATTAGGTGAGGCCGCCTCGATCACCGCGCCACCTTTTTCGCCACGTACCTCACGCGCGACTGTTGCGGGATTTGATTGGGTCGTCCGGACCCATAGGTCAGCCACTCGGAAGCATCCCCATATAAGGCGTCGGGCCGGGGTTTTCTTTGAACAGTGCATCTTCGTTCTTCTCTTTCCCTCTCAGTTTTCTCCGCTGCATCTGCTCCTGCTCCAGTGCCGCCGCCCCGTTCGACCTCTGCTCGCCGCGATGGGGCAGGAGAAGATGGTGGCATTGGAGGGTGCGAAGAAGGCGACGGCGAAGGCGAAGAGGAAGAAGTCCGGCCGGGGCGGATCTTCTTCGAGGGTCGGCCTGCCACCGGGCTGGATCCTGGGCGACTGGATTCGCTCGACGATCCGCCAGGACGACATCGACGACCTGGTCAAGGAGGGACTGATCCCCCACGAATCGATGCGACTCCCGGGGAACGAGACTGAGCCACAGCCACAGGAGGGCGAGCGCGTTCTCCTCGCTAGTCACGTCGACCATGGGTTTTCCTTGCCTCCCCACCCTTCTTTCGAGGTTTCTTGAACTTCTTTGGGGCGCAACTCCACCACTTTACCCCAAACACCATCGTGTACCTTGCTCCTTTTGTGTCCATGTGTGAGAGCTTCCTGGGCTGTCGGCTACACTGGGGCTCTTCAAGCACATATTCACATGCTGTTGTCAGTCGGTCAAGAAGGCCAACCCAAGTGATGAGAGGACGCAAGTGATTCAAATGTGCGGGGGTCTTGGGATTCAGATGAGGAGTAAAAGTACTTTCCCAGTCATGATCCTTCCCGAGTCGGTCCGAGGGTGGCAGTCGACCTGGTTCTACTGCAAGGACCAGCCGACTGGACTTCCCCCCTTTTCCATGGCCCGAGTGGAGAATCCCTCTTCTTTGAAAGTGATCCCAAAGGAGAAGGCGCAAGTGAAAGTGCTGGTTGAGCGAGTAGTTCAACTTGTCCGTGATGGGGTAACCGGTATGGATCTGTTGGAGGTCTTCCTCACGCGACGCATCCAACCACTTCAAGCTCATGACCATCCGATGTGGATGTATTCGGGCACTGACGACACCACTCGGATCCATCTAGAGGAAGTCGACGATGCTACGTTGGAAGGGTGGCTGAAGAGTATCACTGGCAACAAAGATAACCCCAGGGGATCCTGGAGGATTCCTCCACTCAACAACTCATACAAGACCGACAAGGTATGGCTCCACATGGTCGAGTGTTTTCTTGATTTATCAAGTAGCTGTTTGCTGTCATCCGACTATCTCCTATCTTGGTTGTTGTCTTCTAGGCCCTGATTGAGATGTACTCGATGCCCAACGGGGAGCAGGAGCAGGACCCAGAGGGAGAAGCGAGTGGAGGTGAAAGCGGCGAGTGGCACTCTGACAACAAAGAGGACGAGGACATCGACGACCCGAGTGATGAAGAAGAGGTCGACTCTCCTCCTCGTAGGGAAAGACGATCCAAGCTTTCTCACGATCCAGCAAGCGCCCGCGGCAAAGCGACTGCGCAAACTGGGCACTCATCGAAGCGCCCTCGGACGTCTTCTCCAGCGCCAACTGAAAAGGCGTCGAAGCAACCGAAAGCCACACCGTCCAAACCGCCAAAAGCCTTGCCGAAGATCAAAGTGGCCATCCCCATTGCTTTAGGGTATTAGTTGGGCTTGATTTCTTGTTTTAGTATGAATCTGGATTTGAGTCGATTCATTTCGTCAGACATGACCGACTGAACTCTGAAATTTGTAGTGCCGCTACCTCTGGGACTTCCACCCGCCAGTATGAAGATGAGGACATGGAAGATGCGGTCACCTCCAACCCTGGTAAAATCCTCGTGATCTTGTTCTCGATTGTACGGTTGATTAAATTCTGGTGACTTATTTGGGGTCGGCTGATTTCTTTGCAACCCCTCCCAATGTCATTGAGCTTCCGGATGATGACGAGGACATGCCACTGAGGCCCAGGAAAAAGAAGGCAATAGCTATCAAGACGTCCCAGTCGGAGCCGGTGGCGGAGCGGGTAGTTCAACGGATCGAAGATGCAAGTAAGGTTTTTGTAACCTTTGCCGACCCAGTGTCGAGTGCGCATCCTGCATCGTCGACTGCTCCAGAGCTTGTTTCAACCATCCAACTTCATGCCTCAGATATCTAAGCCGCTACATCTGGACCGTCCGTCCCCTTCTTTGCCACTCATCATGTTCCAGAAAGCTAGTCGGATGCCGCTGCGGAGGCTATTCGTCAGGCGGGCATAATGATGGAGCGGGTGAAGGCGGTGCATGAAAGCATTCAGGCTGCTTATGACGCCAGCGCGGCTCTTCGAGCCAATGTTCAGGTAAGTTAACTTCCGACTGAACTTGTTCTTTTAGGATATGCTACCCGAATATTTTCCTCCACGCAATCTTTCATTGACTTGCACTTCGAGATTGTACACCCACCGGGTGTAGCCGAGTGGAATCCGAACCAATGGGGGCACGCTAAGTGCACCCACTAGGTGTAGTCCCCGAGACCGCACTCGACTGCTGGTAGTCGGTTGGGGTCTGAGCACTTCCTTCTTTTTTTACTCGGCCTGGGCGGACCGGCTTTTTTTACTCAGCCTGGGCGGACCAGCCGAGTGGAATCCAAACCAGTGGGGGCACGCTAAGTGCACCCACTGGGTGTTTACCCCGAGACCGCAGTCGACTGCTGGCAGTCGGTTGAGGTCTGAGTAGTCTTGAAGCTTTATTCTCTCAGAAGTAGATAATCTTTGATCTTGTCGATTGATATGTCTTTTACTCACTGTAGAAATCTTGTTCGCTTATCTCCAAGTTTGCCGAATTTGAGGAAAAGCAAAGGCAACTGAACCTTGACCTGGAGTTGGCTCAGCAGAACTTGAAGAAGGCTCAAGATGAAGTCGCTGGTACGGAAGGTAACGGCCTGTCGACTGCTTATCTTGACCATCCTTCAAGTTATATCTTCATTCTTTTGTTTGATCTAAATGTGTATTTTGCAGATAAAATGAGGCTGGCCCTTGAGAAGAAGGACTTGGACCTTGCAAATGCACAGAAGGAAGCTCAGGAGAAGACTGCCCTTGGTGACTAGAAACTGGCTTCGATCGGAGCGCTGGAGGAAGAAATCAACAAGCTGAAGTCGTATCTCACTGAATCCAATCGAGAGGCAACTCATCTGAAAAAAGATAAAGTGGCTCTGAACGACCAGTTGGAAAGCATGACTTGCAGGAGGAACTATCTGGAGGCTTATCTGAAAGCTCTCGCCAAGAAACTCTTTCTTATGCTCGAAGGTACCCCTTTTTTACCCGACTATTTTACTATTTGCAAGTTTGACCTGACCAGCCGACTCATTAACTCCTTGACTTTGCAGAATTTTGCCAAAATTTTGAAGAGGAGACTGGACGGATCGAGATGGGCTTGGACCCTATCCTTTCTCTAGTCGGCGACGAGGCTGCCATGAATGTGCTTTGACTGGAATCCCGCGTCGCCAGTGTTACAAGTTATCGTGCCCGTCTGAAGGTTGCAGTTTCACGCATCGACTCATCGGTTTGGCCAAGGGCAACGCTTCAGAATGATCTCGAGTCTCTGATGGCTCGACTCAATGAGGTCCCTGGTCGAGTGCAGGAATGGAAGAAGTCCTCTGCCCGATGCAGTGCTGATGTGGCTCTGTCACTGGTCAGGGTCCACTATAGAGAAGCTCAAGAAGAGAAGCTGGCGGCGATCAAGGTCGCTAACACAAAAAGGCACGACTTCTAGTCCTTCATGGAGACTTTCATTGCTGCTGCCACTCGGATTGCTGACGGGATTGATTTGGACGAGTTCGTCGAGCCTGCAGGTCCTCCTCCTGCCGAGTGAACAAACTTGATACTTAAACTTGCTTTAAATTTGCCTCGGAATGCTGAGTGGTTTTTGTAACCGTTAAACTCCTTCGGGCCTGACGCCCGAGAATTTTTATCTTCATCCTGAAACTCTTGAGACTTTATTTAATCTTGGCTTATCTTCTTCATGTGCTTGCGTTTGCCTTCGAGTGGAACTTATTCTTCACTTGGAATATTCTTTGAGATGCAACTCAAAGGGAGATATCTTAGTCGACCTGCGCCTCGTCGTCCTTGCGGATAGGGATGGAGCGGACATTGTACTTGTGGCGCAGCTCTGAGGAGAGGTTTGCAGTCGACCTACACCTCGTCGTCCTTGCGGATAGGGATGGAGCGCACATTGTACTTGTGGCGCAGCTCCGAGGAGAGGTTTGCAGTCGACCTGCACCTCGTCGTCCTTGCGGATAGGGATGGAGCACACATTGTACTTATGGCGCAGCTCCGTGGAGAGGATTGTAGTCGACCTGCA
>NC_041384.1:566138575-566287849 GCF_002162155.2 Triticum dicoccoides | reverse complement strand
AATACTCGGTAGGATTTTTTCAACTTAGGCGAGTACTGAACTGCAGCTAAGCCCCCAAGTGAGAGGCTTGCTCACCACTCGGTAGGATTTTTTTCAACTTAGGCGAGTACTGGACTGCAGCTCAGTCCCCGAGTGAGAGGCTTGCTCACCACTCGGCAGGATTTTTTTAACTTAGGCGAGTACTGGACTGCATCTAAGCCCCCGAGTGAGAGGCTTGCTCACCAATCGGTAGGATTTTTTTTCAACTTAGGCGAAACGGATTCGCAGCTAAGCTACCCACTGGGGGATTTCAGAAACAAAAGTAAGCAATCGACAATCATTTTAGAAGACTGTAAAAAACTCTTGTCTTTGATAAACAAACTACAAAGGTGCTTTTTATTACATCCCAATATACTGAGTGCTTAAGTATAAAAGGGGCGGAGCAGCTCTGCATTCCAAGCTCGCGGCTCATCTTTCTTGTGCTCGACGTTGTAGAGGTGGTACGCTCCATTGTGGAGCACTCTGGTGACAACGAAGGGCCTTCCCAGGCAGGAGCAAGCTTGTGAGGTTTCTGCTGATCCACTCGGAGAACCAAGTCTCCCTCTTGAAATGCTCAACCCCTCACATTTCTGGCATGGAATCGACGCAGGTCTTGCTGATAGATGGTTGATCGGATCAAGGCCATCTTTCTTTCTTCTTCCAAGAGATTGACTGCATCTTGTCGTGCCTGTTCTGCTTCTTCTTCTGAGAAAAGCTCGACTCGGGGCGCATTGTGGAGCAAGTCACTCGGAATTACAGCTTCAGCTCCATAAACCAAGAAAAAAGGGGTTCTGCCAGTCGACTGATTGGGCATTCTCCTCAATCCCCACAATACGGATGGAAGTTCATCGACCCAGGCTCCTGCTGCGTGTTTGAGGTCACGCATTAGTCAAGGTTTCAGTCCTTTGAGAATCAATCCATTTGCTCTTTCAGCTTGCCCATTCGACTGGGGGTGGGCGACTGAGGCATAGTCGACTCGAGTACCTTGGGAAGCACAGAAAGTTCTGAACTCATCAGAGTCGAAGTTTGACCCATTGTCAGTGACGATGCTGTGTGGAACACCATATCTGAATGTTAACTCTCTGATGAAGCTGACAGCAGTACTAGCTTCAAGGTTCTTGATAGGCTTGGCCTCAATCCACTTGGTGAACTTGTTGACTGCTACAAGCACATGAGTGAATCCACTCCTACCAGTCCTCAGAGGTCCAACCATGTCCAATCCCCAAACAACAAAGGGCCAGATGAGTGGAATGGTCTTCAGGGCCGATGCAGGCTTGTGAGACATGTTGGAGTAAAACTGGCAACCTTCACATTTGTCGACTATTACTTTCTCCATATCATTTGCCCGTGGCCAGTAAAATCCCACTCGGTATGCTTTGAACACAATGGTCCAAGAGGACGCATGGTGACCACAGGTCCCCGAGTGGATGTCATTGAGGATCACTCGACCTTCTTCAGGTGTTATGCATTTCTGACAAACTCCAGTCACACTTTCTCTGAACACCTGTCCTCTTATCACAGTAAAGGCTTTAGATCGACGGACGATCTGTCGAGCCTCTTCTTCATCCTCCGGGAGTTCCCTTCTAAGAATATACGCGATATATGGTACTGTCCAATCAGGGGTGATGACCAAAACCTCCATAATCAAATCGACCACGGCTGGAACCTCGATTTCAGTCGGATCGGTGGCACTCTTCAGCCGCGGGGGCTCTTCAGTGAAGGGATGTTCTTGAACTGAAGGTGTATGAATGTGCTCCAAGAACACATTGCTAGTAATGGCTTCTCTCTTGGAGCCTATCTTTGCCAGATCATCGGCCGCTTGATTTTTCAGTCGAGGGATGTGATGGAGCTCTAATCCCTCAAATCTCTTTTCTAACTTTCTCACTGCATTGCAATAACCAATCATAGCTGGGCTTCTGACGTCCCATTCCTTCATCACCTGATTGACCACTAAATCCGAGTCGCCATAGACCATGAGGCGACGGACGCCGAGTGAAATGGCCATACGCAACCCGTACAGAAGTGCCTCATATTCAGCTTCATTGTTGGAGGAGTCAAAGTGAATCTGGAGAACATAGCTGAGTTTGTCACCACGGGGGGATACCAACACCAACCCAGCACCGGAACCATTCTGCATCTTGGACCCATCGAAGAACATGGTCCAATGCTCCGAGTGAATTTGGGCCGGAAGTTGCTGTTCAATCCACTCGACGAGGAAATCAGCTATTGCTTGGGACTTGATAGCTTTCTTTGCCTCAAATTTGATGTCCAGGGGAAGGAGTTCAATCGCCCACTTTGCCACTCGACCAGTTGCATCTCTATTGTTCAGAATCTCTGATAATGGAGCATCGCTGATGACTGTAATGAAATGATCGGATAAATAGTGTGCAACCTTCTTTGTGGTCATGTAAATCCCATAAACAAGCTTCTGATAGTGTGGGTATCTTTGCTTCGACGGAGTCAGAACTTCATAAACATAATACACTGGGCGCTGAATTTTATAGGCTTTTCCTTCTCCCCCCCCCCGCTCGACCGTGAGTACTGTACTGACAACTTGTCCAGTGGCTGCAATATAAAGTAGTAAATGATCTTTGCTGATTGGTGCAGCAAGCACTGGCTGGGTGGAAAGCAAGGCTTTGAGCTCTGCAAATGCTGCATCAGCTTCGGGAGTCCACTCGAACTTATCAGACTTCTTCATCAGTCGGTAAAGAGGCAATGCCTTTTCACCGAGGCAAGAAATGAATCGACTCAAGGCGGCCAAACAACCAGTAAGCTTCTGGACATCGTGCACACGCACATGGTGTTTCATCCGAAGTATAGCACCAACTTTCTCTGGGTTAGCGTCGATCCCTCGTTCGGAAACGAGGAAACCGAGTAACTTTCCTCCAGGAACTCCGAATGTGCACTTTGATGGATTAAGCTTGATATCATATCTTCTAAGATTGGCAAAGGTTTCGGCAAGGTCAGCCAATAGGTCAGAACCTTTATGTGACTTGACCATAATGTCATCCATGTACGCTTCCATATTCCGTCTAATTTGAGTGAGCAGACACTTCTGGATCATCCCCATGAATGTGGCTCTGGCGTTCTTCAAGCCAAATGGCATAGTGACATAACAGAAGCATCCGAACGGAGTGATGAAATCCGTTTTTATCTCATCAGCTCCATACAGTCGGATCTGATGGTACCTAGAATAGACATTCAAAAAGGACAAATGCTCACACCCCACAGTCGAGTCGACAATTTGGTCGATGCGGGGGAGAGGAAAATGATCTTTCGGGCAGGCCCGATTGATATGCTTGAAGTCAATGCACATGCGAAGTGAATCATCCTTCTTGGGGACCATGACAACATTGACGAGCCACTCGGAGTGGTAAATCTCTCGGATGAACTCAGCTGCCAGGAGCCGAGCCACTTCCTCGCCAATTGCTTTTCTCTTCTAGACGGCGGGCCGTCGGAGATGTTCCTTGACTGGTTTTACTTTTGGGTTGACTCGCAAATGATGCTCAGCCAGTCCCCTGGGTACACCCGGCATGTCAGAAGGTTTCCATGCAAAGATGTCCCAGTTCTCACGGAGGAACTGGATGAGCGCTTCTTCCTATTTGCTGTCGAGTGTTGTTGAGATATGGGTCGGAGCAGCATTGGGGTCGGTCGGGTGAATATGAATCGGCTTTGTTTCACCGAACGATTGAAATGCAAAATCTGTGGCAGGCTTCTTGGCTCGCAGCAAATCACTCGGATCTGCATTTTTCTGATACTCTTGCAGCTCTACTATTGCCATCTGTGCATCGGCAATTTTCGAGCCCTTTTGGAAGCACTCTTCTGCCTTGTGCCGATTGCCAGTGACGGTGATTACTCCTCTAGGACCAGACATCTTCAATTTGAGATACACGTAACATGGCCGAGCCATAAAACGTGCATAAGCGGGCCTACCCAGAATAGCATGGTAAGCACTCTTGAAATCCACTACCTCAAATGTCAACTTTTTCTTGCGGTAATTCTTGGAATCACCGAAAACCACATCAAGGGCGATCTGGCCGAGTGACTGAGCTTTCTTGCCAGGTATAATGCCATGGAAACTCATGTTGCTTTCACTAAGCTTGGACATCGGAATACCCATTCCCTTCAAGGTTTCAGCATAAAGGATATTCAGGCCACTGCCACCATCCATCAGCACTTCAGTCAGTCGAGTGCCTTCAACTACTGGGTCGACCACCAGTGCTTGCCTCCTAGGGGTGGCTATATGAACCGGATAGTCCGACTGGTCGAATGTGTTGGAAATATGCCCTAGAGGCAATAATAAAAGGATTATTATTATATTTCCTAGTTCATGATAATTGTCTTTTATTCATGCTATAATTGTGTTATCCGGAAATCGTAATACATGTGTGAATACATAGACACCAACATGTCCCTAGTAAGCCTCTAGTTGACTAGCTCGTTGATCAACAGATAGTCATGGTTTCCTGACTATGGACATTGGATGCCATTGATAACGAGATCACATCATTAGGAGAATGATGTGATGTACAAGACCCAATCCTAAACATAGCACAAGATCATATAGTTCGTTTGCTAGAGTTTTTCCAATGTCAAGTATCTTTCCCTTAGACCATGAGATCGTGTAACTCCCGGATACCGTAGGAGTGCTTTGGGTGTGCCAAACGTCACAACGTAACTGGGTGACTATAAAGGTACATTATAGGTATCTCTGAAAGTGTCTGTTGGGTTGGCACGAATCGAGACTGGGATTTGTCACTCCGTATGACGGAGAGGTATCTCTGGGCCCACTCGGTAATGCATCATCATAATGAGCTCAAAGTGACCAAGTGTCTGGTCGCGGGATCATGCATTACGGTATGAGTAAAGTGACTTGCCGGTAACAATATTGAACGAGGTATTGGGATACCGACGATCGAATCTCGGGCAAGTAACATACCGATTGACAAAGGGAATTGTATACGGGGTTGCTTGAATCCTCGACATCGTGGTTTATCCGATGAGATCATCGAGGAGCATGTGGGAGCCAACATGGGTATCCAGATCCCGCTGTTGGTTATTAACCGGAGAGCCATCTCGGTCATGTCTACATGTCTCCCGAACCCGTAGGGTCTACACACTTAAGGTTCGGTGACGCTAGGGTTGTAGAGATATGAATATGCAGTAACCCGAAAGTTGTTCGGAGTCCCGGATGAGATCCCGGATGTCACGAGGAGTTCCGGAATGGTCCGGAGGTGAAGAATTATATATAGGAAGTGCAGTTTCGGCCATCGGGAGAGTTTCGGGGGTCACCGGTATTGTACCGGGACCACCGGATGGGTCCCGGGGGTCCACCGGGTGGGGCCACCCATCCTGGAGGGCCCCATGGGCTGAAGTGGGGAGGGGAACCAGCCCATAGTGGGCTGGTGCGCCCCCCTTGGCCCATCCCCTGCGCCTAGGGTTGGAAACCCTAGGGTGGGGGGGGGGGGCGCCCCACTTGCCTTGGGGGCTACTCCACCCTTGGCCGCCGCCCTCCCTAGGAGATCCCATCTCCTAGGGCCGGCGCCCCCCTAGGGGATCCTATATAAAGGGGGGAGGGAGGGGCAGCCGCACCCTGGACTCTTGGCGCCTCCCTCTCCCATGCTACACCTCTCCCTCTCGCAGTAGAACGGCGAAGCCCTATTGCGGTGACTCCTGCATCCACCACCACGCCGTCGTGCTGCTGGATCTTCATCAACCTCTCCTTCCCCCTTGCTGGATCAAGAAGGAGGAGACGTCATGCTGACCGTACGTGTGTTGAACACGGAGGTGCCGTCCGTTCGGCGCTAGGATCTCCGGTGATTTGGATCACGTCGAGTACGACTCCCTCATCCCCGTTCTTTGAACGCTTCCGCTCGCGATCTACAAAGGTATGTAGATGCATCCGATCACTCGTTGCTAGATGAACTCATAGATGGATCTTGGTGAAACCGTAGGAATTTTTTTATTTTCTGCAACGTTCCCCAACAGTGGCATCATGAGCTAGGTCTATGCGTAGTTCTCTTTGCACGAGTAGAACACAATTTGTTGTGGGCGTAGATGTTGTCAACTTTCTTGCCACTACTAGTCTTATTTTGCTTCAGCGGTATTGTGGGATGAAGTGGCCCGGGCCAACCTTACACCTACGCTTACGTGAGACCGGTTCCACCGACTGACATGCACTAGTTGCATAAGGTGGTTGGCGAGTGTCTGTCTCTCCCACTTTAGTTGGAGCGGATTCGATGAAAAGGGTCCTTATGAAGGGTAAATAGAAGTTGACAAATCACGTTGTGGCTTTCACGTAGGTAATAAAACATTCTTGCTAGAACCCTATTGCAGCCACGTAAAACTTGCAACAACAATTAGAGGATGTCTAACTTGTTTTTGCAGCAAGTGTTTTGTGATGTGATATGGCCAAAGTTGTGATGAATGATGAATGATATATATGTGATGTATGAGATGTTCATGCTATTGTAATAGGAATCACGACTTGCATGTCGATAAGTATGACAACCGGCAGGAGCCATAGGAGTTGTCTTTATTTTTTGTATGACCTGCGTGTCATTGAGAAACGCCATGTAAATTACTTTACTTTATTGCTAAACGTGTTAGCCATAGTAGTAGAAGTAATAGTTGGTGAGCAAATTCATGGAGACACGATGATGGAGATCATGATGATGGAAATCATGGTGTCATGCCGGTGACAAGATGATCATGGAGCCCCAAGATGGAGATCAAAGGAGCTATGTGATATTGGCCATATCATGTCACTATTATTATTTGATTGCATGTGATGTTTATCATGTTTTTACATCTTGTTTACTTAGAACGACGGTAGTAAATAAGATGATCCCTCATAATAATTTCAAGAAAGTGTTCCCCCTAACTGTGCACCGTTGCGACAGTTCGTTGTTTCGAAGCACCACGTGATGATCGGGTGTGATAGATTCCAACGTTCACATACAACGGGTGTAAGACAGATTTACACATGCAAACACTTAGGTTGACTTGACGAGTCTAGCATGTACAGACATGGCCTCGGAACACAGAAGACCGAAAGGTCGAGCATGAGTCGTATAAAAGATATGATCAACATGGAGATGTTCACCGACGTTGACTAGTCCGTCTCACGTGATGATCGGACACGGCCTAGTTAACTCGGATCATGTTATACTTAGATGACTGGAGGGATGTCTATCTGAGTGGGAGTTCATTGAATAATTTGATTAGATGAACTTAATTATCATGAACTTAGTCTAAAACCTTTACAACATGTCTTGTAGATCAAATGGCCAACGTTGTCCTCAACTTCAACGCGTTCCTAGAGAAAACCAAGCTGAAAGATGATGGCAGCAACTATATGGACTGGGTCCGGAACCTAAGGATCATCCTCATAGCTGCCAAGAAAGATTATGTCCTACAAGCACCGCTAGGTGAAGCACCTGTTCTCCCTGCAGAACAAGACGTTATGAACGCTTGGCAGACACGTTCCGATGATTACTCCCTCGTTCAGTGCAGCATGCTTTACAGCTTAGAACCGGGGCTCCAAAAGCGTTTTGAGAGACACAGAGCATATGAGATGTTCGAAGAGCTGAAAATGGTTTTTCAAGCTCATGCCCGGGTCGAGAGATATGAAGTCTCCGACAAGTTCTTTAGCTGTAAGATGGAGGAAAACAGTTCTGTCAGTGAGCACATACTCACTATGTCTGGGTTACATAACCGCTTGACTCAGCTGGGAGTTAATCTCCCGGATGACGCGGTCATTGACAGAATCCTTCAGTCGCTTCCACCGAGCTACAAGAGCTTCATGATGAACTTCAATATGCAGGGGATGGAAAAGACCATTCCTGAAGTATTTGCTATGCTAAAATCAGCAGAGGTAGAAGTCAAAAAGGAACATCAAGTGTTGATGGTGAATAAAACCACTAAGTTCAAGAAAGGCAAGGGTAAGAAGAACTTCAAGAAGGACAGCAAGGGAGTTGCCGCGCCCGGTAAGCAAGCTGCCGGGAAGAAGCCAAAGAATGGACCCAAGCCCGAGACTGAGTGTTTTTATTGCAAGGGAAGCGGTCACTGGAAGCGGAACTGCCCCAAATGCTTAGCGGACAAGAAGGTCGGCATAACGAAAGGTATATGTGATATACATGTAATTGATGTGTACCTTACCAGTACTCGTAGTAGCTCCTGGGAATTTGATACCGGTGCAGTTGCTCACATTTGTAACTCAAAGCAGGAGCTGCGGAATAAGCGGAGACTGGCGAAGGACGAGGTGACGATGCGCGTCGGGAATGGTTCCAAGGTCGATGTGATCGCCGTCGGCACGCTACCTCTACATTTACCTACGGGATTAGTTTTAAACCTTAATAATTGTTATTTAGTGCCAACTTTGAGCATGAACATTGTATCAGGATCTCGTTTAATTCGAGATGGCTACTCATTTAAATCCGAGAATAATGGTTGTTCTATTTATATGAGAGATATGTTTTATGGTCATGCTCCAATGGTGAATGGTTTATTCTGAATGAATCTCGAGCGTAATACTACACATATTCATAGTGTGAGTACCAAAAGATGTAAGGTTGATAATGATAGTCCCATGTACTTGTGGCACTGCCGCCTTGGTCACATAGGTGTCAAACGCATGAAGAAGCTCCATGCAGATGGACTTTTAGAGTCTCTTGATTACGAATCATTTGACACGTGCGAACCATGCCTCATGGGTACAATGACCAAGACTCCATTCTCAGGAACAATGGAGCGAGCAACCAACTTATTGGAAATCATACATACTGATGTGTGCGGTCCAATGAGTGTTGAGGCTCGCGGTGGTTATCGTTATGTTCTCACCCTCACTGATGACTTGAGTAGATATGGGTATGTATACTTAATGAAACACAAGTCTGAGACCTTTGAAAGGTTCAAGGAATTTTAGAGTGAGGTTGAGAATCAACGTGACAGGAAAATCAAGTTCTTGCGATCAGATTGTGGGGGAGAATACTTGAGTCACGAATTTGGCACACACTTAAGAAAATGTGGAATAGTTTCACAACTCACGCCGCCTGGAACACCTCAGCGTAATGGTGTGTCCGAACATCGTAATCGCACTCTATTAGATATGGTGCAATCTATGATGTCTCTTACCGATTTACCGCTATCATTTTGGGGCTATGCTTTAGAGACTGCCGCATTCACTTTAAATAGGGCCCCGTCGAAATCCGTTGAGACGACACCGTATGAATTATGGTTTGGGAAGAAACCTAAGCTATCGCTTCTAAAAGTTTGGGGATGCGATGCTTATGTCAAGAAACTTCAACCTGAAAAGCTCGAACCCAAGTCGGAAAAATGCGTCTTCATAGAATACCCTAAAGAAACTATTGGGTATACCTTCTACCTCAGATCCAAAGGCAAGATCTTTGTTGCCAAGAATGGATCCTTTCTAGAGAAAGAGTTTCTCTCGAAAGAAGTAAGTGGGAGGAAAGTAGAAATTGATGAAGTATTACCTCTTGAACCGGAAAGTGGTGCAACTCAAGAAAATGTTCCTGAGGTGTGCACGGACTAGAGAGGAAGTTAATGATGATGATCATGAAACTTCAGATCAAGTTGCTACTGAACTTCGTAGGTCCACAAGGACACGTTCCGCACCAGAGTGGTACGGCAACCCTGTCTTGGAAATCATGTTGTTAGACAACGGTGAACCTTCGAACTATGAAGAAGCGATGGCGGGCCCGGATTCCGACAAATGGCTAGAAGCCATGAAATCCGAGATAGGATCCATGTATGAAAACGAAGTATGGACTTTGACTGACTTGCCCATTGAGCGGCGAGCCATAGAAAGTAAATGGATCTTTAAGAAGAAGACAGACGCGGATGGTAATGTGACCATCTATAAAGCTCGGCTTGTCACTAAGGGTTATCGACAAGTTCAAGGGGTTGACTACGATGAGACTTTCTCACCAGTAGCGAAGCTGAAGTCCGTCCGAATCATGTTAGCAATTGCCGCATTCTATGATTATGAGATATGGCAAATGGACGTCAAAACAACATTCCTTAATGGTTTCACTAAGGAAGAATTGTATATGATGCAGCCGGAAGGTTTTGTCGATCCTAAGAATGCTGACAAGGTGTGCAAGCTCCAACGCTCGATTTATGGGCTGGTGCAAGCATCTCGGAGTTGGAACATTCGCTTTGATGAGATGATCAAAGCGTTTGGGTTTATGCAGACTTATGGAGAAGCCTGCGTTTACAAGAAAGTGAGTGGGAGCTCTGTAGCATTTCTCATATTATATGTAGATGACATACCTTTGATGGGAAATGATATAGAACTCTTGGACAACATTAAGGCCTACTTGAATAAGGGTTTTTCAATGAAGGACCTTGGAGAAGCTGCTTATATATTAGGCATCATGATCTATAGAGATAGATCAAGACGCCTCATTGGTCTTTCACAAAGCACATACCTTGATAAGATATTGAAGAAGTTCAATATGGATCAGTCTAAGAAGGGGTTCTTGCCTGTGTTGCAAGGTGTGAAATTGAGCTCAGCTCAATGTCCGACCACGACAGAAGATATAGAAGAGATGAGCGTCATCCCCTATGCCTCAGCCATAGGTTCTATTATGTATGCCATGCTGTGTACCAGACCTAATGTAAACCTTGCCGTAAGTTTGGTAGGTAGGTACCAAAGTAATCCCGGCAAGGAACACTGGACAGTGGTCAAGAATATCCTGAAGTACATGAAAAGGACTAAGGAAATGTTTCTCGTTTATGGAGGTGACGAAGAGCTCGTCGTAAAGGGTTACGTCGACGCTAGCTTCGACACAGATCTGGATGACTCTAAGTCACAAACCGGATACGTGTATATTTTGAATGGTGGGGCAGTAAGCTGGTGCAGTTGCAAGCAGAGCGTCGTGGCGGGATCTACATGTGAAGCGGAGTACATGGCAGCCTCGAAGGCAGCGCATGAAGCAATTTGGGTGAAGGAGTTCATCACCGACCTAGGAGTCATACCCAATGCGTCGGGGCCGATCAAACTCTTCTGTGAAAACACTGGAGCTATTGCACTTGCCAAGGAGCCCATGTTTCACAAGAAGACCAGGCACATCAAGCGTCGTTTCAACTCCATTCGTGAAAATGTTAAATATGGAGACATAGATATTTGTAAGGTACATACGGACCTGAATGTAGCAGATCCATTGACTAAACCTCTCCCTAGAGCAAAACATGATCAACACCAGAATTCCATGGGTGTTCGATTCATCACAATGTAACTAGATTATTGACTCTAGTGCAAGTGGGAGACTGTTGGAAATATGCCCTAGAGGCAATAATAAAAGGATTATTATTATATTTCCTTGTTCATGATAATTGTCTTTTATTCATGCTATAATTGTGTTATCCGAAAATCGTAATACATATGTGAATACATAGACACCAACATGTCCCTAGTAAGCCTCTAGTTGACTAGCTCGTTGATCAACAGATAGTCATGGTTTCTTGACTATGGACATTGGATGTCATTGATAAAGAGATCACATCATTAGGAGAATGAGGTGATGGACAAGACCCAATCCTAAACATAGCACAAGATCGTATAGTTCGTTTGCTAGAGTTTTTCCAATGTCAAGTATCTTCTCCTTAGACCATGAGATCGTGTAACTCCCGGATACTGTAGGAGTGCTTTGGGTGTGCCAAACGTCACAACGTAACTGGGTGACTATAAAGGTACATTACAGGTATCTCCAAAAGTGTCTGTTGGGTTGGCACGAATCAAGACTGGGATTTGTCACTTCGTATGACGGAGAGGTATCTCTGGGCCCACTCGGTAATGCATCATCATAATGAGCTCAAAGTGACCAAGTGTCTGGTCGCGGGATCATGCATTACGATACGAGTAAAGTGACTTGCCGGTAACGAGATTGAATGAGGTATTGGGATACCGACGATCGAATCTCGGGCAAGTAACGTACCGATTGACAAAGGGAATTGTATACGAGGTTGCTTGAATCCTCGACATCGTGGTTCATCCGATGAGATCATCGAGGAGCAGTGGGAGCCTACATGGGTATCCAGATCCCGCTGTTGGTTATTGACCGGAGAGCCATCTCGGTCATGTCTACATGTCTCCCGAACCCGTAGGGTCTACACACTTAAGGTTCGGTGACGCTAGGGTTGTAGAGATATGAATATGCAGTAACCCGAAAGTTGTTAGGAGTCCCGGATGAGATCCCGGACATCACGAGGAGTTTCGGAATGGTCCGGAGGTGAAGAATTATATATAGGAAGTGCAGTTTCGGCCATCGGGAGAGTTTCAAGGGTCACCGGTATTGTATCGGGATCACCGGATGGGTCCCGGGGGTCCACCGGGTGGGGCCACCCGTCCCGGAGGGCTCCATGGGCTGAAGTGGGGAGGGGAACCAGCCCATAGTGGGCTGGTGCGCCCCCCTTGGCCCACCCCCTGCGCCTAGGGTTGGAAACCCTAGGGTGGGGGGGGCGCCCCACTTGCCTTGGGGGCTACTCCACCCTTGGCCGCCCCCCCCCCTAGGAGATCCCATCTCCTAGGGCCGGCGCCCCCCCTAGGGGAGCCTATATAAAGTGGGGAGGGAGGGGCAGCCGCACCCTTGACTCTTGGCGCCTCCCTCTCCCATGCTACACCTCTCCCTCTCGCAGTAGAACGGTGAAGCCCTGCTGCGGTGACTCCTGCATCCACCACCACGCTGTCGTGCTGCTGGATCTTCATCAACCTCTCCTTCCCCCTTGCTGGATCAAGATGGAGGAGACATCACGCTAACCGTACGTGTGTTGAACACGGAGGTGCCATCCGTTCGGCGCTAGGATCTCCGGTGATTTGGATCACGTCGAGTACGACCCCCTCATCCCCGTTCTTTGAACGCTGCCGCTCGCGATCTACAAAGGTATGTAGATGCATCCGATCACTCATTGCTAGATGAACTCATAGATGGATCTTGGTGAAACCGTAGGAAATTTTTTGTTTTCTGCAACGTTCCCCAACAGAATGTGATGGCAGTCTGGGACCACTTCAGATAACTGGGTGTTGCAGGAGCAACCATGTTTACTTCTCTGTTAATAACTTTCAACCGACTTTTGCTTTCAACATCAGCAAAAATCATCAGTGTGGAATTGACATTGGGAAAACCATCATCATCTTCTTCCCTATCCTCACCTCCGTCCGACTCCTTTTCCTTTTCCTTGGGTTGTTTCTCTCGGAACTACTGGATCAGGAAATGACACTGTCGAGTGGTGTGTTAGGGTAAATGATGTTCCCCTCTTCATCTTTTTTGGTATGAATATGGCATGGTAAATCCAACACATCATTCCCATATTATCATTAACTTTTTTGGGATTCCAGGGCCCTTCGGGCTTTCCTTTGAACTTTCCTTGGGCAACAGCTAAAGCTTCACCAGGAGCAGCTGGTTCGGCCTTTCGCTTCTATTTCCGACTGGAATTCCCTCCTCCGGTTTCTTGGGCGATTGTTTTATGTTTGCCACTCTGGAGTCGGTCTTCCTCTTCACCATTGGCATATTTGGTGGCAATCTCCATCATCCGAGTCAGAGTCATATCTCCTGTCCGACCGAATTTCAGATTCAACTCCCGATACTTAACGCCTTCCTTGAAGGCACAAATTGCTTGGTGATCTGACACATTCTCCACTGTATGGTGCAACGTGATCCATCTCTGGATATAATCCCTCAAGGTTTCATTCGGTTTCTGGACACAACATTGCAATTCTGTCAACCCTACCGGCCTTTTGCAAGTGCCTTCAAAGGTCCTAGCAAACACTCGAGCAAGTTCCTCCCAACTATATATGCTGCCAGGAGCCAATCGATTCAACCACGCTCTGGCTGAGCCCTCCAACATCAACGGGAGGTGCTTCATAGCCACATCATCATTGCCGCCACCAATCTGCATAGCCACTCGGTAGTCCTCAAGCCAAGTGTCTGGCTTGGACTCGCCGGTGAACTTGCTGACTCCAGTCGCCAACCTAAAGTTGGGAGGAATCACTGCTGCTCTGATGGCTCTGCTGAAACACCCGGGTCTTGAAACGTGCACCCTGCTTCCAGTCGGATGATCTCTATCATGGCCTTCTCTGCGAGCCCTGTTCCTATCGACCAGACCTTGGATGAGGATAGATCTTGCATCAAAACCTGGATCTCTAGGGTCGACCGGAATTCTTCGTTCGCCGTTGTGGGGGCGCCTGTCATCTTGCCGCCGAGGCACGTATGACCCACTCCTCGGAGGAGGCGTGGGCACTCGACGACGACCATCATGGTCAAGTCGATGATCATACTGCTCGCGGTTCATGTACTGATCTTGCCGATGCTCACGTTCCTCATGCCGCGGAGACGATCTTGGGCTGTGAGCAGATTGGACAGTATCTGCCACCACATATCTGCTATGAATCCTATTCCGCGACTAAGATACTGCTGTGTTCTGCTCTCCCGCTGCCCAGAGTAAAGCCCAGATCTGCATCAAACCTCGGCCAGCTTCTGACTGGGAAGGTTGAATTGACTCTGCTATTTGAGCTGCAGCTGTGAGATTCTGGATCAGAGTTCGGTATACCTGAGTCGGGGGCAAAAAAAGCTATCGTCGACTGGACTCAAGAATCCGCTGCCGAGCACGCTCGTCGAGTGCGTGCTGGAGGTTCTCCAGACAAGTGCGCTCAGCCAAGTTGGCCAGGCGCGCCTCCTCCAAGGCATGGGTGTCGGTGTCAAAACCAGCGGATCTTGGGTAGGGGGTCCCGAACTGTGCGTCTAGGCGGATGGTAACAGGAGACGGGGGACACGATGTTTTTACCCAGGTTCGGGCCCTCTCGATGGAGGTAAAACCCTACTCCTGCTTGATTGATCTTGATGATATGGGTATTACAAGAGTTGATCTACCACGAGATCAAAGAGGCTAAACCCTAGAAGCTAGCCTATGGTATGATTGTTGTTGTTCGCCCTACGGACTAAACCCTCCGGTTTATACAGACACCGGAGGGGGCTAGGGTTACACAGAGTCGGTTACAAGGAAGGAGATTTGCATATCCGTACTGCCAAGCTTGCCTTCCATGCCAAGGAGAGTCCCATCCGGACACAGGACGAAGTCTTCAATCTTGTATATTCATAGTCCAACAGTCCGGCCAAAGGATATAGTCCGGCTGTCCGGATACCCCCTAATCCAGGACTCCCTCAGTAGACCCTGAACCAGGCTTCAATGATGATGAGTCCGGCGCGCAGATTGTCTTTGGCATTGCAAGGCGGGTTCCTCCTCCGAATACTTCATAGAAGATTTTGAACACGAGGATCGTGTCCGGCTCTGCAAAACAAGTTCCACATACCACCGTAGAGAGAATAATATTTCCATAAATCTAATCTGCTGACGTACCCTGTAGTGTGACATCACACCATAGCCAGGTCTTTATTCGAATCGTTTTTCATAACCCATCTCAGCGTATTTCGCGAGGCGGTTTCCTTGGCATGTCTTGTCAAAGCAGAGATCGTGTCCCCTTTATTATGGGATTCTCATCAATACGGACGTGGGTAACCCAACCGCACCATCAATTACGGCGCTTGGGGGGATAAGCGAGTTTTACCAGGCTGGTGGGGGCGCATAGTTTCGTCCGCCCTTATAAAGGGATAAGGGTTCACCTTTTTCTACCCACGCCTTCTTCCTCCTTGCTCATCCATTCTTGCGCCCTCGAGCTCCAGCGCCCAAGTCCACATTCTTCCCCTCAACCCTCTCCAAACATGTCCGGAGCGGGAGGCAAGTGGATGGTCTCCTCCGTCACGGAGGGAGACATCAAAAAGCTGCGCGGGGCCGGATACTTAGCCGCGGATATCGCGCACCGGCTGCCAGCCGCGGGGCAGATCGTCCCTACCCCGGAACCTCACAAAAGGGTGGTTTTCCTCACCCACTTCATCCGCGGACTGGGGTTTCCCCTTCATCCATTCGTCCGCGGCCTTATGTTCTATTACGGTCTGGACTTCCATGATCTGGCCCCGAATTTCATCCTCAACATCTCGGCGTTCATCGTCGTGTGCGAGGCTTTCCTCCGCATCCGGCCCCACTTCGGTCTGTGGCTGAAGACCTTCAATGTCAAACCGAAGGTAGTAGGCGGCCAACAAGCGGACGCGGCGGAGCCATGGTGGGAAAAACGCCCAACGTTACATGGCTCGAGGGCTCCTACGTGGAGACCATAAAGGGGTGGCAATCGGGGTGGTTCTACATCACCGAGCCACGTGACACCAACTGGGTGGCGGCCCCCGAGTTTCGATCCGGAATCCCCACGCGGCTCACTTCCTGGAAGGAGAAGGGCCTGTCCTGGGGCTCATCGGTGGAGCTGGACGGACTCCAAAAGTGTATCCGGAACATGATAGGCAAGAAACTCAAGCTTGTCAACATAGTCCAGGTCATGCTCTTCCGCCGGATCCTCCCGTGTCAACTACGGGCTTTCAACTTATGGGAGTTCGACCGGGCCCAGCACCAGACTCTATGCGAGCTATTCGACACGACGCAGAAGGACGTCTGGAAGGTGCTGTTCAAAGGCGCCGAGGTCCCCCCTCCCCTTACCAAGGACCGCGGGCTAAGAGCGAAGCGCCCTGCGAATCCGGTAAGTTTTGTACATCTCATAGGGTATTTATTTTTCATAGTTTAACCATGTGCGGGATTTGAACTCCCATGCCTTTGACAGGACTGGGTGGACACATCGGAGCAGATTAACTGCCCAGCCCCTCTGCCCGAAGACCCTGCAGACACTCTCCTGACGGAGATGCGGACTCCGGCTCCTTATGGGGTGCCAGAGAAAAAGATCAAGAAGAAGGCCACGGGAACCCGAAAGAGTTCCCGGTGCCAGGTGGTATCAGACTCATCGTCTGATAACTCCGAGGCGCACTCCTCCCGTGAAAACTAGGAGGAGGAAGATGAAGACCCCCCCTCCAGCCGGGGGAGACAAGAAAAGGAAGGCCGCCCCAACCGGGGAGGCCGAGGGGTCCAAGAAGGGAAGGACTCTCCTTCCAGACTGTTCCACCATCGCCGCTGACGGCGAAGACGAGTGGTTACTCAGGGCCAAGCCCCTGGAGAAGTCGTAAGTATTCGGATACCAGAGTAACTCATACCATACTTTTATTGCACTGCTTCTCCTAACATCGAATATGATCATGCAGTCTGCCCCGAGCCCGTATCGACGTATCCTCGTCGGACGGTTCCTTGGACTTGTCGGATATGGATAGCGATCCACTTCCATCCGCCTCCTCTCCTCGCCCTACAGACAATGTCGAGGTATTGTCTCAAGGGGCACCAAACCAAGGGGAGGTAGTCCTGGAGGC
The DNA here is from genome assembly GCF_002162155.2 of Triticum dicoccoides. Lineage (NCBI taxonomy): Eukaryota > Viridiplantae > Streptophyta > Magnoliopsida > Poales > Poaceae > Triticum > Triticum dicoccoides. Next base: position 566,270,513 of record NC_041384.1, on the reverse strand, counting down.
GCCTCAAGGCGACCTTCCGGACTCCAGGCGCAAAGGGAGCAAGACTCCCAAGGGCTCCAAGTTTGGCCCTCAGCCGAACACCGCATCGGAACCTCGAGTGGTTCCGGACTCCGGTAGGCGCCCCCCTGCCAAGGGGGGCAAGCCACCCGTGCCGGTGACCTCTGTCCATCCAGAGGCACCGGACAACCTGCTGGGAGCACTTCGAGGCGCTTCCATCGACGAAGAGCACCACACTATTATGAGTGCGGTGATCAAGAAGGTCTAGTCCGCCAAGAGCGGACTGACGGAAGCCTGTGCCAGCCTTCTAACAGGCTTTGAGGTAATTATTTAAAATATAGGAAAATATTACCGCATAGATAGTAGCCCCTGATGCTTTGTTTGGTGTTCACAAAGAAAAGCCGAATAGAGGATCAAATAATATCTGCAGGAGTCTAATATAAGTATGTCTATATGTGTATGCAGGCTTCGCTGCTGACCTCTGCCGCACTGACTGCGGAGGTCGCCGCACTGAAGCAGAACCTCGAGCGGTCCAGGAGAGAGCTCGGCCTTGCTAAGAGGCAGATCGAGGAGAACAAAGGTAATTAATACCTTGTCTATATATATATATATAAAAGATGTGGTTGCAAAATGACAGGATCATCATGGATGTGCCAGGGGCCACGATCGAAGTGGCGACCCTGAAGCAATCGTTGTCCGAGGCCGAAAACAAAGCGGCCAAGGAGCGCACCGAGCGGGAGAAACAAGAGGCACGGGTGGGCGAGGTGCAGCAAGAGCTCCAGGCTCTCATGAAGAAGCACGAGACTTTGGAGCTTGACTCCAAGACGGGAGAGTCCGAGCTTGCCGCGGCCCTCGAGAGCACAGAGCATGCCAAGGTTGAATCCCAAAAGGCCCTCCAGGAAATTGAGGCGATGAGGAAGATAGCGGCGGGTAAGGCATTCATTACGCAAAGCAAGCATGTGAAAGTAAATTACTTATTACTTACCCGAGTCTGAAGCTCTCCAGGAGCATTCGCAGATTTGCCCCGCAGCGTGTCGGATGCCGCAAAGTACTATCGGGCCGAGGAGGGAAGCTCGACGGAGAAGTTGTTCTGGTCTCAGTATACTAGGACCGAACACCCGATGCCTGTGAGCGACCAACTGAAGCAACTGGTCGAGCTGCAAAAGGCGGCCGAACAGGCCATGAGGGGCCTTATAGTCCCGATGTGGCCTGGCGACTCCCTTCCCAACAGCTACTTCGGCCTGGTGAGGTGGCTTGTGGATGCCTGCCCACGGCTGGAAGTCATAAAGCGGTCCGTCTGCATCGAAGGTGCACGCCGGGCTTTTGCCCGTGCGAAGGTGCACCGGGCCAAGATGGACGTCGAGAAGCTGGTGAAGGAGGGGCCTCCACAGGGCAAGGAGAATCGCCACCCTGAGATGTATTATGAGGGTGTCCTGAAGGGTGCCCGTCTTGTGGCGGACGAGTGTGCGAAGGATGTAATTTTTGAATGAACTTGCTCGTATGATCCTGTAGTATGAAAACTTGTTCATGTGCGCTATGCAACGCTTGTTTGAATTTAAAATATTACCTTCTGTGCGGCTGTTTATCAAATCTGAGAGATGGCCAGTCGTCGGCTTCTGCCCCCATGCCACGAGTGCTGGGGTGTTCGGGATAAATCTGAGCACTCTTTTTCCCATTATTGGGTCCTTCGAGGGAGGTGCTCAGCGCAGCGAACAAGGCAATCAGACTATAATGCTTTATCACTCTCACCTAGCTATAGAAGTCTACAATTTTAAATTTTTGGGGAAGCCCCTAGTATTCGGAAGGCCGAATTCGGGGCGCTATACACGCCTAAGCCGGACAAAGCCGACTCCTCGCCCTAAGCGGCATAAGTCTTTAGGGACTCGAGACCTCTCGAACAGCGACCAGCTCTCGCCTTATCATGACAGTCAGTTTTAGCTTTCTCTACTGAGGTGCTTAACCTAGATGAACTGGGGCACAATCGTAGTAGTTCTTCCAGTGCTACCTTAGCCGATATAGCGGAACGTAAGGTACCAAAACATGGGAGCCGGGCAAACCCAACTATTGACCCAAGACATGATTCGGAGCTGATGCATATAATGCTATAAGTTCGGGGTGTCACACTGTCGAAAGTGTTCAGACTTCTCACGCCCTATTATGGGGTACGCTTAAGCCCCTGGCGTATTGGGCGTACCAGAGTGTACGGGTGCTGAATGTGATGAATGAACATATATATATATGAAAAAGAATAGAGAATGTGGTAATAGTCTAGTGCTATGCATTGTTTATTCAAAAAGGTGCGTCGAAGCAGAATGATACAATTAGTGCGATAAGCAAAAAAGTAGGACTATTTGACATGTCCCCTCCAAGGGCAAGCTGAGGAATGGTATTTAAAGCATGTATTTCAGTCGTTATCAGAGACCACCTGGGAGTTCCATGGTGCGACGTAGCTTTCTGCCTCCTTGGTTGTTGTATCGTGTGTCCGGCAATCGTACTGCCGGACGGGGCTTCCAGAGAGTAAAGTCCTGAAAGAGAGAAAAAATAACAAAGCGGGAAGCCCCTAGTGCGGTTGAGCCACTTTTCGGGGCGTGCCGTAGTCGTGCCCCCACCTATGCCCATGGTATTTTCAATGCGTAATTATGTACGCGTGGCACGGGTTTCGCCATTTGGCTGGGACTGGGGTGGGGGCCGCATTGCTATGCGAGCTCGGAACGTGCCACGCGGTCTTGTTGCACATTACTTCGGGCGCGCTTAAAGGTGTCCGGGTGTTTAAACGCCGAACTGATGGATTGCCTTAAGAGGCTGCTTTGTGCTTCCGCTGCGAGGGCCGCAGTGTGCTCCTCCGTGCGGAGAGAGCGCTCTGTGTTTCCATTGACTGCGATGCCCCCCCGAGGTCCTGGCATCTTGAGCTTGAGGTATGCATAATGCGGTACTGCATTGAATCTCACAAATGCGGTTCGCCTGAGCAGTGCGTGATAGCCACTGCGGAACGGGACTATATCGAAGATTAACTCCTCGCTTCGGAAGTTATCCGGGGATCCGAAGACCACTTCCAGTGTGACTGAGCCTATGCAATGGGCCTCTACACCTGGTATGACGCCTTTGAAGGTCGTTTTTGTGGGCTTGATCCTTGAGGTGTCTATACCCATTTTGCGCACTGTGTCCTGATAAAGCAGGTTCAGGCTGCTGCCGCCGTCCATAAGGACTCGAGTGAGGTGAAATCCGTCGATGATTGGGTCTAGGACCAGTGCGGCGAATCCGCCATGACGGATACTAGTGGGGTGGTCCCTACGATCGAAGGTGATCGGACAGGAGGAGAATGGGTTGAACTTTGGGGCGACTGGCTCCAACGCATATACGTCCCTTAGCGCATGCTTCCCCTCCCTCTTGGGGATGTGGGTTGCGTATATCATGTTCACCGTCCGCACTTGTGGGGGGAACCTCTTCTGTCCTCCGGTGTTCGGCGGCCGGGGCTCCTCCTCGTCATCGCTATGTGACCCCTTATCTTTGTTTTCGGCATTTAACTTGCTGGCCTGCTTGAACACCCAACATTCCCTGTTGGTGTGGTTGGCTGGCCTGTCGGGGGTGCCGTGTATTTGACACGAGCGATCGAGTATACAGTCCAAATTGGACGGGCCCGGAGTGCTTCTTTTGAATGGCTTTTTCCGCTGACCGGGTTTAGAGCCTTTGAATCTGGCATTGACTGTCGTATCCTCGGTATTGTCGCTGTTGATGCGGCGCTTGTGTTTGTTGCGACGTTACCTGCCATTGCTATCCTTGGTATCCGAAGTACCATGGTTGTTTGATATGTTATTGCTGCGAGCCAGCCATCTGTCCTCTCCCGCGCAAAAGCGGGTCATGAGCATCGTGAGGGCTGCCATAGATTTCGGCTTTTCCTGGCCAAGGTGCCGGGCAAGCCACTCGTCGTGGATGTTGTGCTTAAAAGCTGCTAGGGCCTCTGCATCCGGACAGTCGACGATTTGATTTTTCTTTGCTAGGAACCATGTCCAGAATTGCCTGGCTGATTTCTCTGGCTGCTAAATTATGTGGCTCAAGTCATCGGCATCTGGTGGTCGCACATAAGTTCCCTGGAAGTTATCGAGGAATGCGGCTTCCAGATCTTCCCAACAGCCAATGGATTCTGCTGGCAGGCTATTGAGCCAATGCCGAGCTGGTCCTTTGAGTTTGAGTGGTAGGTATTTGATGGCGTGTAGATCGTCATCGCGGGCCATGTGGATGTACAGGAGGAAGTCCTCGATCCATACCGCAGGATCTATTGTACCGTCGTATGATTCGATATTTACGGGTTTGAAACCTTCTGGGATTTGGTGATCCCTTACTTCGTCTGTGAAGCATAGGGGGTGTGCGGCGCCTCTGTACTGGGCTATATCATGACGCGACTCAAATGAGTCTTGTCCGCTGTGTTAGGCCCGACCGAATTTACTTTTACTGTATCCGTCATGACGGTTATCATCTCGCGTAGTGGCACGCCCCCGTGATCCGTAGATCGATCTTGCGTGTTTTGCTTTGTCCTCCAATACGTCTCGCATGTCTAGCGTGTTTCCCCATGCCTTGACATTTTTATTTGAGTGGCGTCGGAGTGCAGGCTGAGCTTTTGGCTGAAATGCCTCTCTATCGCGGCCACGAGGTGGCCGATCAGCCGCGTCATACGCTGGAGATGTAGGTTTTAATGCTTCCTCCTCCAGTCGGGGTAGCAACCTGCGCTTTGGGTAACTCTTGGAGGGGCGTTCGAGTTCATATTCCTCGGGCGCAAGGACTTCAGTCCATCTTACAGCTAGCAAATCTTGATCAGCTCAAAGTTGCTGTTGCTTTTTCTTAAGGCTATTTGTCGTGGCTATAAGCCGGCGCTTGAAGCGCTCTTGCTCGACGGGATCCTCAGGCACGACAAATTCGTCATCGTCGAGGCTTGCCTCGTCTTCGGAGGGAGGCATGTAATTATCATTCTCCGCCTCTCCATCTGTCGCTCTCTCAGGAGGGCTGGCTTCTCCATCCTCCTGCTCTAAATCTTGCTGGAGGGGATTGTCGTCATCTTCGGCACTGTCTGGAGTGCTATTATCTCCTGTGCCGGTATCACCGCTTTTGGCTTTGCAAGATTTAGAGCGGCGCCGCTGACGTCAGCGCTTGGGTTGCTTCTTGGAGGGGTCATCCTCCGCTGTCCCGTCGCCATTTCCCTCTTTGGGTGTGTCCACCATATATATATATATATATATATATATATATATATATATATATATATATATATATATATATATCATATGACGAGGTGGTTGTCCAGTGCCCTGTGGGTAGTGGTTCTTGTTCGTCTCCTGCATCGTCGTCCATACCGTCGATGTCTTCGGAGTCAAAGTCGAGCATGTCGGTCAAATTGTCGACAGTGGCTACTAAGTGGGTGGTGGGTGGGCGACGAATTTCTTCGTCATCTGCATCCCAATCCTGCCGGACATAGTTCGTCCAGGACTCTCCTGACAAAGAGAGATACCTTAATGAGCTCAGTATGCCACCGAAGGGCGAGTGCTGAAAGATATCCGCGGAGGTGAACTCCATGATTGGCGCCCAGTCGGATTTGATAGGCACGGGCGCAGGCGGTTCGAAGTCCGTGGCCGAGGAAGGATCCGACAGTTTGGCATCACGGCTCTCGTGAAGGGTAAGGTCGATACTCGGCTCGATCGCCGCTGAGAATGCGGCCTCCGTGGCGGGGTCTATCCACCCGTTCGTGGATGGCGTAATTGCCTCCGAATTGAGGGTCAGAGCGGTTGCCGGTGCGGTCTCCTGGACACTGTCTGACGGTAGAGCTAAAGCATGCTCATCGTGACCGTGCGGCGCACTCAGCAGGGGCTCAAATCCGTTGAAGATCAAGTCTGCGCGGATGTCAGCTGTGAAGTTTAAGCTTCCAAACCTAACCTGGTGGCCGGGGGCGTAACTCTCGATCTGCTCCAGATGGCCAAGCGAGTTGGCCCGCAGTGCGAAGCCGCCGAATACAAAGATCTGTCCGGGGAGAAAAGTCTCACCCTGGACTGCATCGCTATCGATGATCGAAGGAGCCATCAAACCTAACGATGACGACACATAGGAACTCTCAATGAAAGCGCCAATGTCGGTGTCAAAACCGGCGGATCTCGGGTAGGGGGTCCCGAACTGTGCGTCTAGGCGGATGGTAACAGGAGACGGGGGACACGATGTTTTTACCCAGGTTCGGGCCCTCTCGATGGAGGTAAAACCCTACTCCTGCTTGATTGATCTTGATGATATGGGTATTACAAGAGTTGATCTACCACGAGATCGAAGAGGCTAAACCCTAGAAGCTAGCCTATGGTATGATTGTTGTTGTTGGTCCTACGGACTAAACCCTCTGGTTTATATAGACACCGGAGGGGGCTAGGCTTACACATAGTCGGTTACAAGGAAGGAGATCTACATATCCGTACTGCCAAGCTTGCCTTCCACGCCAAGGAGAGTCCCATCCAGATACGAGACAAAGTCTTCAATCTTGTATCTTCATAGTCCAACAGTCCGACCAAAGGATATAGTCCGGCTGTCCGGATACCCCCTTAATCCAGGACTCCCTCACTGGGCCTCGAGGGTTTCTCCAATGATAGGAGTGTGAAGTGCATCCATATTACGGTGGAGAAGATCTTCCCTCTGCTGCGAAGAGAGGGGTTCGGGGCGGTACTCCTCGTGGACATGTGATGGGTCGCCGACGCCATCGCCACCGTCTTCACGGGTGAAGCCAGGAGGACTGCGTGGTCCATTGACCATCAAGACTTCCGTCGTAGGGTCACTGCTATCGCACTCGGATGCAGTCTTGACAGAGCTAGTCGACAGATGGAACAGGCCGTAGAGAGTTTCATCGGGCTCGATCACCGCTATTTGTGGGGTGGCCGATTGGTGAGCCATCACATGTCTCACCCACTGATGAAGCCGCGACTGACCGGATCGCCGGCGCCGGCGAACAACGGAGAGCGAGGTTGCCATAGGAGCCGACTGATACTGAGTCGACGGCTGCCGAAGAAGGACGCCGCAGATGCATGCGCGGAAGTGCATCGCCCCACGGACGGGGAGTGCCTCGACGTCAAGTGGAGCCTCGTGGAGCCAAGCGGAGTCGTCGGGGATGAAGACAAGCGCACCGAGACGGATCTCGCGGCCTTCAGCCAATCCTCCACCGGAAACCATGATGACGGAATCAGAAAAATCACAACTTCTCCAACAAACTGCTAAGACACCTGCCCCACGGTGGGCGCCAACTGTCGTGGATCTAAGACTGACAGTAGAATGGGGGGTAGGTATGAGGAGGCAAGATCCTAGCTATGGAGTAGTTGTACACATGAGTTTACGTGTTCAGGCCCTTCTCGGAGGAAGTAATATCCCTACGTCTCGGTGCCCTGAGGCAGTCGACTGGATTATATATATATATGTGTGTGTGGGTGTGTGTGTGTGTGTGTGTGTGTTTACAAAAGATGCGAACCCCTGTCCTAGAGGAGGGGGTGGCTTATATAGAGTGCGCCAGGACCCCAGCTCCCCTCCGTTATGCGGGGTTCAATGTACATAAAGAAGGAGCGTTGCAGGTAACATCCGTATTAAAGTGCTATAAATGATAGTTAAGTCTGTGAGTAAACGCCCGACCGTTGCTGTGTAGAGTGGCTTCAGATCTCCTGTTTGTCGAGTGATTTCTGTGACGGTCGAGTGACATTGATTCTTCCGAGTGGAATGTCTATGGTCGAGTGGATGATGGTACCCTTTGAATGTTGCTGGCTTTAGGGTGATCCTTGGGGAGGAAGTCTAGGTCAGGCTTATGACCCTACCCTAGGTACATAGCTTCATCAATGGACTCCTAACTTCGACTGACTTTGGGTCGTTCGAGACATGCGAATCATGCTTGCTCGGCAAGATGACTAAGTCTCCTTTCACAAAGAGTTGTGAGAGGGCGTCCGAGTTGTTGGATCTGATACACAGTGATGTGTGTGGACCAATGAGCACAACTGCCAGAGGTGGCTATCAGTACTTCGTGACTTTTACCGACGACTTGAGTAGATATGGATATATCTATTTGATGAGCCACAAGTCAGAGACTTTTGAAAAGTTCAAAGAGTTTCAAAACGAGGTTGAGAATCAGCTCGGCAAGACTATAAAACTTCTACGATCTGATCGTGGAGGTGAGTACATGAGCCAGGAGTTTGATGATCACCTAAAAAGCATAGGTATAGTACCTCAGCTCACACCTCCGGCTACGCCACAGAGAAATGGTGTATCAGAACGGAGGAATCATACCCTGTTGGACATGGTTTGATCTATGATGAGCAAGTCGGATTTACCCTTGTTATTCTGGGGATACACTCTAGAAACTACAGCTTTCACACTTAACAGGGTACCATCAAAATCCGTAGACAAGACACCACATGAGATGTGGACCGGAAAGAGTCCCAGTTTGTCTTTTCTAAAGATTTGGGGTTGTGAAGCATTTGTCAAGAAACTTATGTCAGACAAGCTTACACCCAAGTCGGATAAATGCATATTTGTGGGATATCCGAGGGAAACCTTGGGATATAGCTTCTACAACCGGGAAGAGAACAAAGTGTTTGTTGCTCGGAACGGGGTTTTCCTTGAGAAAGAGTTTCTCAGTTGGGAGGCTAGTGGGAGGACAGTCTGACTCGAAGAAATTCGAGGACCACTCGGGGATGGCTCGGCTGGTGATGAGATCATACCGAAGTTAGTCGGGGAACCCGTAGTGTAAGCGGCACCGGAACCACGGAGGTTGGAAAGATTGCGCAGAGTGCATGATGTATTGTTTCTATAAAGTGACGAGCCGGCCACGTATGCGGAAGTGATGGTGAGCCCAGATTCTGAGGCATGGCTGGAGGCCATGAGATCCGAGTTAAAGTCCATGGATGAGAATCAAGTCTGGGACTTGGTTGATCTTCCGCCTGACGTAACATCCATTGGTTGCAAATGGGTCTTTAAGAAGAAAACCGATGTGGATGGAAATGTTCAGATCCACAAATCTCGACTTGTCGCTAAGGGTTATGGACAAGTTCAAGGAATTGACTACGACGAGACTTACTCGCCGGTAGCGATGCTGAAGTCGGTGAGGATCGTACTAGCTATAGCTGCATATTTTGATTACGAGATATGGCAGATGGATGTCAAGACGACTTTCCTTCACGGAAATTTAACCGAGGACATGTATATGATATAGCCCGAGGGTTTTGTCGATCTGACTAGCACTAGTAAGGTATGCAAGCTCAAGAGATCCATTTATGCGTTGAGGTGTAAGTGCATCTAGTGCCACCCCTAGATGGTTTTGGAGTATTGACGACAAACCTAGTTGAGGGACTAATGTGTTTGTGAGAATTGCAGGATAACACAGGTAGAAGTCCCTCATTGATTCGGTTTTACTACCAGAGATGACCCCTAAAAATGTATGAAGACATTGGAGTCAAAGGTGGTATATGAAGATATTCACATTGAAGACTATGACAAGAGAAGACACTATATGAAGCCTATGGAGCTCGAAGACTTAGATCTTTTGTAGTTCTTTTTCTTTTTGTGTTGAGTCATAGGAACCACCGTACTGTTAAGTGGGGTCCAAGAGAACTAGTTAGAATGACTGAAGTGATGCCTAAACCAAAAACCTATGTCTTCGAGTGAAGACTATGAGAGCGAATCTTGTCCAGAGTCGGACAAGTCAGCTTTGCTTGTAGCCCAAGTAAAGTTGCCGTGTGAGTTTGAAATCTGACCGTTGGGACACGTGTCAGTTCCTTAGTGACCCAGGGTCATTTCGGACAAATCAGGTCGGGTTGCCAAGTGGCTATAAATAGCCCACCCCCTTCAACCATAAACGGTTGGCTGCTCAGATTGAAAGCACGGCTTTTGTCGTTTGAGAGCAACCCACCTCGAAGCCTTTGAGAGAGAATTCCTTGCGAGGATAAAAGCCCTAACCACCAGAGCCAGAGAGAATTGGGCATCACTTAAGTCTTCTTGTCTGTGTGATCTGAAGACTTATTACACTTGAGTATTGTGCATCCTCCAGCCGGTTAGGCGTCGCGTTCTGAGCATCCAAGAGACATTGTGGATTGCCAGTGAATGAAGTCTGTAAAGGTTTGGGAGTCTACCTTGAAGACTTACCAGAGTAATTGGGCGAGGTCTATGTGACCTTAGCTCAAGGAGAATACGGTGAGGACTAGGTGTCCTGAGCTGCGTGTTCAGGACTGGGTGTCCGGGACTGTGTGTCCTAAGGTTTAAATACCTAGCCGCTCCAACCAGACGTACAGTTGTCACAGCAACTGGAACTGGTTCAACAAATCATTGTCTTCAACGAGTCACTGGTTTCATCTTCACTTCACTTTACTTACTGTTACTCCTTGTGAAGTCATTGTATGTTTGCTATATCATTTGTCTTCACTGAGTGACTGCGTGTTCTGTTTGGCTTCACAATATCTTCCTACCTGATCCCTACTACCTAGATGCTATTAGTCTTTGTGCTTTCACTTCATTGAATACTTGACTATGGTTTGCCTAGTGTAGTCTACCTTCCGCTGCATGGTAATAGGTTCAATTTTATTGTTTGTCTTCAAAACTCCCATGTTCTGAAGACTTTCATAAAAATCGCCTATTCACCCCCCCTCTAGTCGATATAACGCACTTTCAATTGGTATCAGAGCAAGGTGCTCCCTTGTTCTGTGTGATTCGGTTTAACCACCTGGAGTTTTAGCTATGTCGACTGCAGGGATAATTAAAGTCTCCGCTGCGTGCCCCGTCTTCGACGGAACTGAATATCCCTATTGGAAGAATAAGATGCGCATGCATCTTGAAGCCATTGACATCGACCTATGGTATGTCGTCGAGAACGGCGTTCCCAAGGCTGGAGAAGGTGTCACTGCTGCTGATGTCAAGAAATTCGTTCAACTGGACTCTACTGCCAAGAATATCATCTGTGGTCATCTGACCAAAGGACAGTATGGCCGTGTGAGTGCTTTGAAGACATCCAAGCTGGTCTGGGACTGGCTCTCCAAGGTCAATGAAGGCATGTCAACCCAGAGAGATCAGAGAATCAGTGTCCTTCGCAACCTCTTCAACCGCTTCAAGCGAAATGACAATGAGAATGTCCAGCACACATTTGACCAACTCACTGACATCACAAATGAGCTTCAAGCCCTCGGCGCCACTGAGATTACCAAACACGAAGTCGTCAAGACGCTGCTGAGATCACTTGATAGTTCATTTGACATCTTGGCCCTGATGATTCAAGAACGTCCTGATTTCGAGACACTCGATCCGTCTGACATACTTGAGAGGCTCAACACACATGAGTTTCAGCTTTCGGAGAAAAGAGATATCTACGGTCCAAACTATGGGCGAACTCGTGCCTTGAAGGCAAAAGCTGTCTCCTCATCTGAAGAAGAATCTAACAGCAGTTCTGATGATCCTGAAGACATTGGAAGGGAACTTGCTATGCTTGTCAAGAAGTTCCAAAAATTCACCAAGAAGAAAGGCTTCAGAAAGTCCTTCCGATCAAGTTCAAGGAATGATGAAGCTCCTGCTCATGACTACAAGAAGAAAACATGTCACAAGTGCAAGAAACTTGGCCACTTCATCTCTGAGTGTCCACAGTGGGACAATGAGAACAAAAAGAAGAAGAAGAGCAAGGAATATGACTCTGATGACAAGAAGAAGAAGAAGAAATACTCAAAGTCTTCTTCCAAGTCTTCCTCAAAGTCTTCATCACACAAGAAGAGCTCATCTGGCAAGGCACGTGCGTTTGTTGGCAAGGAAATGGATTCAGAGGAGGAGTCTGCTTCTGAGGAGGCGGAGGTGGAGTCTGAGGAGGAATCCGACTCAGGCGTCGCAAGTCTGGCTACAGCATACGTTGCCAAGTCCATCTTCAACACTGAAGACAACGACTTCATCACCGACACCGATGCAAATGACAAGGACTACTTCGCTTCTACCTACTGCTTCATGGCATGCGGTGCCAAGGTAAACACACGCACTACTCACTATCAAACATCTAGTGACGATGACTCTGATTGTGGTTCAAAACCTAGCTACAAAACACTTGCTAAAATTGCAACTGAACAACAGAAAGCTATGGAACATATTCAAAAACTGTTAGACAGAAGCGATGATCTGTTAGGTGCTTAAATGACTCGATCTGAATCCTTAATTGAAGACATAAAAAATCTTCACGTAAATATCAGGAACTTGAAAGTCGTCATGAAACTCTCTCAACAACTCATGAAAAGCTTTCCTATGATTATCTTCAAAGGAAGCAAGATCTTGAGAAATTGAGAGCGGTTCATGAAGATCTTCAAACGAAAAACGAGTCACTTCGCGCCAAATAGATCAGTCCCGCTCAGGAAGGATTTGAACCACCATGTCTTAAATGCATTGAGCATGATAATGCTATTTTTGTTGCTGAATGTTCTACTACTACTGCTGTTGCAATATCTTCAACTGTTGATGTGGTAACTAACCCCTCTGCTGAGGATACCACCGCTATTGCTGATGAGAATGCTAGGTCGAAGACATTGCTTGAAACAGGGATGTACAAAAGTCTTAAAGGGCATCAGACGCTATGTGATGTCCTGAAAAAGCAGATTCTAAACCGAAACCCTAGGAAAGAGGGTGTAGGGTTCGTAAGGAAAATGAATGCAGATGGCTCTTACTGGAAACCTGAGCAGTACCCCAAAACCATGTGGGTTGCTGCAAAGGAACCTTCAGCAGATCCATCCAATCTATCTGGCTTCACTTGTGCTAACCCCATTATCATTGATGAATCCTTTGACGCAAACTATATACTGTTTAAGAATGAGAATGGTGAAGTATTTGCCAGGTACATTGGTACTAACTGCAGGAATGGACCGCCTATGAAGAAGATCTGGGTTCCGAAAAGGTTTCTGGAGAGTCTTCCTGTGAATGTCATCATGACACCTCACGTGAAGAAGACAAACCTCAGACCAAAGACTTCATACGGTCCAAAGGCTTCATACAGACAGAGGACTCACCTGAGTCGCAGTAACGCAAATGTTTTGCAGGGAAACCATACTCAGGCATATGAATATGAGAGCGGTTCATCAAACCGCCATGTTCATAAGACCAAGAACTATTCTGCTTATTCTTATGAGTACTATTGTCTGCCTGCAAGACTGTTTGGTAAGGCTTCAAAGCCAAAATTCTCAGATGCTGCACTTAGACTTATTGCTTCTAAGCCGCCCTTGATGTGGGTGGCTAAGAAAGCTTAACTCTCTTTTGCAGGGAAAGGTCTCCAGCAGAAAACCAAAATCGTCTGATGCTATTGCTGGGGACCTTAAACATCTTGTAGGGCGCAAGATCAAATGCCCAAATGGTCTTACTATGTACTTCGTACCTGAATCGCTTGCTACTCTCCCTATTAGTCCTAACCTGGATCTAAGCTTTCATAACCCACTAGTTCGTCAAATGTTTTTTGCTTCACAATGCTCTTGGTGAAGCCTATCCCCCTAACTGCACTGTAGGGTACGACACCAGCGTCTTCAGAATGGATTATTGACAGTGGGTGTACAAATCACATGACTGGCAAAAGAAGTCTTCTTATGGACTCAACCTTACGTCCATCCGACAAGAGCCACATCACATTTGCTGACACTGGTAAAAGTAAGGTATTGGGTCTAGGTAGAGTTGCAATCTCAAGGGATCAACACATGGATAAAGTCATGCTTGTTGAATCCCTTGGCTTCAACTTAATGTCTGTCTCAATGCTTTGTGATTTGAACATGGTCGTAATGTTTGGAAAATATCGTTGCCTTGTACTAATGGAATCTGACAAGTCTCTAGTGTTTGAAGGGTATCGAAAAGATGATTTGTACGTGGTAGATTTCTCAGCAGGGCCATAGCTTGCAGTATGTCTTCTAGCAAAGGCTTCAGAATGCTGGCTCTGGCATCGGAGGCTTGGACATGCTGGCATGAGGAACCTCCACACCCTTGCGAAGAAGAAGCATGTCATAGGCATCGAGGGCATCAAGTTCAAGAAAGACCACTTATGCGGTGCCTGTGAAGCAGGGAAGATGACGAGGGCCAAACATCCCTCGAAGACAATCATGACCACTACTCGACCCTTCGAACTGCTTCACATGGATCTTTTCGGTCCCACTCATTACTCAACTCTAACTACTACTGCTTGCCTCTATGGCTTCGTTATTGTTGATGATTATTCTAGATATACTTGGGTGCACACAATCCTTTACAAGACTGAAGTGCAGGATGTCTTCACACGCTTCGCCAATCGAGCTATGAACAATTTTGGCACCAAGATAAAGCACATCAGAAGTGACAATGACACTGAATTCAAGAACACTGGCCTTGATACATATCTTGATACCTTGGGAATCACACATGAATTCTCAGCCCCGTACACGCCACAGCAGAATGGCGTCGTCGAACGCAAGAACAGAACACTAATTGAGATGGCCAGAACGATTCTAGATGAATACAAGACCCCAAGAAAATTCTGGCCCGAATCCATTGATATTGCATGCCATAAAATCAATCATGTTTATCTTCACAAGCTACTGAACAAGACATCTTATGAGCTCCTTACTGGCAAGAAGCCAAATGTCAGTTACTTCAGAGTATTTGGCGCAAGGTGCTGGATCAAGGACCCACATCACACCTCAAAATTTGCACCAAAAGCACATGAGGGTTTTATGCTTGGATATGGAAAGGATTCGCACTCCTACAGAGCCTTCAATCTCTTTCATTACAAAGTGGTTGAAACAGTGGATGTGCGGTTCGATGAGACCAACAGTTCACAAAGAGAGCAGCTGCCAAATGTGCTAGATGAAGTTCCATCCAGTGAATCAATCAAGCTAATGGGAACTGGAGAAATTATACCTTCTGAAGCTCATCCTAAAGAAGAACTTATCATTTCAGCACCTGATCAACATGAAGACAATGCTCAGCCTGAAGACATTCCTTCCAACAACGACAATGAACAACAAGAGCAAAGTCTTCGTCCTGTACATCCTCGCATTGCTAATGAAGTGCAGATTGAAAGAATAATTGATAGCATCAATGCACCTGGTCCACTCACTCGTTCAAGGGCAACTCAGCTAGCAAATTTCCGTGGGCACTTCGCATTCGTCTCAATAGCAGAACCCAAGAAAGTTGAAGAAGCCTTCATGGAACCTGAATGGATTCAAGCTATGCAAGAAGAGCTTCAACAGTTTGAGCTGAATAATGTATGGGAACTGGTTAAGCGTCCTGATCCACGGAAGCACAATATAATAGGCACCAAATGGATATACCGCAACAAGCAAGATGAGCATGGTCAAGTTGTCAGAAACAAAGCTCGTCTCATTGCTCAAGGATATACTCAAGTGGAAGGCATTGACTTTGATGAAACATTTGCTCCTATGGCTAGACTTGAAGCCATACGCATACTGCTGGCCTATGCAAATCATCATAACATACTTCTATATCAAATGGATGTGAAGAGTGCCTTTCTCATGGCAAGATTGAAGAAGAAGTGTATGTTGCACAACCGCCTGGCTTTGAAGATCCAAAACATCCTGACATGGTATACAAGCTCAACAAGGCACTGTATGGCCTCAAACAAGCCCCTCGGGCCTGGTATGACACACTCAAATACTTCCTGAAGAGCAAAGGCTTCATACCTGGTTCCCTAGATCCCACTCTTTTCACGAAGACATATGATGGTGAACTGTTTGTGTGCCAAATATATGTGGATGACATTATCTTCGGCTGCACCAATCAGAAGTACAGTGAAGAGTTTGGATATATGATGCAAGAGCAATATCAGATGTCCATGATGGGGGAGCTGAAGTTCTTCCTCGATCTTCAAATACGACAACAACGCAATGGCATCTTCATATCTCAAGAGAAGTATCTCAAAGATTGCCTGAAGAAGTTTGGTATGCAAGACTGCAAAGGCTTCACAACACCAATGCCAGCCAAACATCATCTGGGTCCTGACGACAATGGTAAAGAGTTCGATCAAAAGGTATACCACTCCATGATTGGTTCTTTGCTTTATCTATGTGCATCTAGGCCAGATATTATGCTTAGTGTTTGCATGTGTGCTCGATTTCAAGCGGCACCAAAGGAGTCGCATCACTTAGCTGTGAAGCAAATTCTTCGATATTTGGCTCACACCCCAACTCTAGGATTATGGTATCCAAAGGGCTCAGAGTTTGATCTAGTTGGATTGTCGGATGCTGATTATGTTGGTGACAAAGTCGATCGCAAGTCTACATCAGGCACATGTCACTTTCTGGGATGATCACTTGTATGTTGGTCTTCAAAGAAGCAGAACTGTGTATCTCTCTCCACTGCTGAATCTGAATACATTGCTGCTGGATCTTGCTGCGCTCAGCTTCTGTGGATGAAGCAAACACTCAAGGACTATGGCATTCATCTGAAGCATGTGCCACTTTACTGCGACAACGAAAGCGCCATCAAGATTGCTAACAACCCAGTTCAGCACTCGAAGACAAAGCACATTGAAATTCGTCATCACTTTCTCAGAGATCATGTTGTGAAGGAAGACATTGATATCATACACGTCAACACTGAAGAGCAATTGGCAGATATCTTCACCAAGCCCTTGGATGAGAAGAGGTTTTGCAAGTTACGGTGTGAGCTAAATATCCTGGAATCCTCAAATGTCCTGTGATCAGGCACACATTCTAACCCTTATGCATATTGATGACTTAGATGTGCAACACACAAAGTAAAGTATATCTTCAATCAATGAAGACATACATTCTAAGTGTGAATACATTAATGTGGAATTTGACTTCGGAGCGCCACGATAATTGTGCGCCGTGTTTGGGTCTAATACTTCCTATACGGTGGGTAACGCCACCACCAAACTTTCTATTTTGAAGTGTTTCACTCATGGCTTTACCTTGCAATGTCTTCACACATTTGGTTTGGCTTCGATCTCAACATATTTTCATGATTATCTTCACTATGTTGATTATAGATATATACATATATACTAGTGTTCTGTCCTCTACAGCATTCACTTATAGCTATGTCTTCGTGTTGAATCTTTTGAACTAAGTGAATGTGATCGGACCCTAACCTCTCTATGCTTTCTATCTCAAACTCTATCTCTCCAAGTCATATGCATTCTACTGAAACTGTCGAATGTATTCTCTGCGTCCTCGTCAGCAGAAGATACAGAGACAACCATTAAGTCCGTTTTCAATGCTCATTCCTCCACATGAAATCTGGAGAAGTTGGAGCGACCACCCGACAATCCAGGCGTGCGTGAGACGTGGAACAAACCCCAAAATTCCGCATAATGGCCACGTGTTCCTCAGATGCGAATCGCCAGGGGACCTGTGTAATAGCACAGTGCCGCCCCTGTGCCTATAAATACACACTCACAGCAGTCATTATCTCTTGTTCCACCCTCGCACGAACCCTAGCACCACCACTAGCTCTCGACGACGCCGGCGACGAAGCGCTTCGCTGCCGCAACCTCTCCGACGCCGTCTTCACGCCAACTGCGGACATCGTCCTCTCCGCCGTCGCCGTAGGTGTCCTCCGTCGCCAAGTTAGGGCATGGAAGAGTGAACTGCTCGGCATCATCTCCCACTCCGTCTAGAAGTTCTCAGTGTGGTAAATAAAACTCCCTTTTTACAGCACCGTTGATCCTATTGATCTGTCACTTTCTACCACAAGCAGTTTCTGTTCACACAAGCTAGATCTCTCTCATACTGCATCTCATAACATGCCTAGTATATTCACTTGTGCTTCACAAGGTAGTTTGATTCCTCACTTGTACTGATCTGTGGATTCGTACAAATCTGGAACCAACTTCTTATCTATGAGTGAATGTCTTCGCACGATGAGGTCAATGTCTTCTAAATAGATTTATCTTTAAAATCTTCTGAGAATGCATATGACCTCTTCCCCTTCCCTCGCACCTTAATGCTGTCACAGGTACATGTCCGTGGGAGAATCCTTTGGTTCTCATAGTCTGCATTCATTTGCAGAATTCTTACAGCATCACATAAATTCTCCCGAAGCCAGTTCCTGTTGGTCCAGCAAACGAAAACCTTTGAAGCCTTTGAACGTCTTAAAGCCTTTCAAGTTAAAGTTTATGGCTTCAGAGAAAGCAGCAAGGAAGGGTGGCAGAAAGCGTCGTGGTGAGACCTCCAGAGATCTGCCATATGAACTCTCAGAAATGTACAAGACAGATCCTGAAGAGGATTACAGTCAGCGCAAGACCCGAATCCAATGGATTCGAAGATATTGGGCAGAACAATGGTTCAAATACAGATTTGTGACCCAGGAGTATGCTGAGAAAAACGCCATCAAGAGACCGTGGGGAGACATCCTATTCAAGAATCTTCTACCCAGGTCCAGAGATGAAGCCATTGCTCAAGGCTTCTATCCATGCATGGTCCGTGGACCACAGCCTGCTGATGCACACTCGTCGTCACTGCTATGGTGTCGTGACGACAATCTGTTCAAGCGCAACTTCCAGTTTGCTCAGAACTCAGCGAAGCAGAACAAGAAGACTTTTGGGTTAGACTTCAACCCTGGTCCCTCATCTCCAAGGGCAGATGGCACACGACATGTAGAACCCAATGTCATCGGTCCTTTCGCCAACCTTGAAGGCCTCATCACCTACATCTTGGTTCAAGGGACTGCAGTGAATGAGCCTGCAGCTGACACTGAGTCTGATGACGCGCCTGCAGTGCCGAAGCCAAAGCAGTTGAAGAAGCCAAAAGCTTCAAAGCCGGCCCCTTCACCAAAAATCTCAAGGGCGAAGCCATTGGCAACTGCACCTCCTGAAGACAGTGTGCAGTCTGAAGACTTATCACGCGTCTCCAAGCCCTAGAAGGCCAAGATGCCTCTGTCTCACACTGGCAAAGAGCTAACAACTGCTGCCATTCTGCGCAACGACGACATTGATCTATCAAGTGATGAAGATCTTGCAGATGACACTCTTGAGCAACTCATCAAGAGCAAAGAAGAAGCAGAAATCTTCAATGATCTGCCTCTCTTTGATGTCACCATCATCCACAACTTCATTGACGAGTAGTTTGACACGCTAAACATCAGCTTTGAAGATCTGCAGCTATCCATTGGCCTCAGTGTCGCCTTCCAAGGCGCCATTGCTTTAGAACTTGCTATTGCCGAGCGCATTGTTGAACTGAAGCAGAAGATTGACTATGAAAAGGCTCAGTTCAAGAAGCATATGGCCAAGCTCAGCATGCAAGAAGTGAAGAACTTCAAGACAATGATGCACGAGCTCAAGGAAGCCTTTGTGAAGAAGCATGCAGAAGCTCAGGGTTCACGTGAGCGCATGAAGACTCTGGCTGACAGATGTGTGCAAGCCTATAATGAGGCTGAGAAGCGCAAGGCACTTGGGCGTCCTGGCATCGACCCCAGGATGGCCACAAAGAAGAAGAAGAAGCCTGCTACGGCTGAACCTGATGCACCAAGGCAAGAAGCAGTTTCGATTGTCTTCCCAACTAGACTGACTGGCTCGAAGCCAAAAAGCCGGTCAACAGCTTCAGAGCTCAAGAAGACAAGAATTGCTGAGGCTGTAGCCAGGAAGAGGAAACACTCTGAAGCCTCTCCTACTGCCCCCACCAAGAAAAAGAGAAAGACCAAGAAAGCTCGGGCTGCTCCCACAGAGCCCTTGATAGTTGAACCCATTTCTATGGTTCATCCTGACACAGAACATCAACTGACAGTTCATGAGCCTGCTTCCACAGAGGCTCCTGAAGCTGAAGACATTCCAGCAGCTGATCCCATCGCTGCTGAAGACATTGGTCATCATGACAATGTAGAAGATGATGCAGTCCTTCCTTAGTTTGAAAACAGCGAACTCATCAGCATTGGTCGTCCACTGACGCCAATTGCACAGGATGCTTCATGGGCGGATCGCCCACAAGAGGAAGAAGACTATGAGGCCCAGCCCACTCCAACTCCACAGGCGTCGTCTGCGTTACGTAGGCCTCGCAAAGGTCCAAGGCCTCAAGTCTCTGCTGAAGACATTCCGGCTGCATCAGCCGCAGAAGAAGAAGTACCACAAGATCCCACTCCCCTGTTCCACCAAGAAGCAGTTCTCCAGGAGAACATGCCTGTGACCGACCCTTCAGCTAGTCAAGTGGAGGATGAAAATCTTGAGGCTGCCACAACCAACAATGAAGCTAATGTGGAGCCCTCCCCAGCAAAAGCTTCAGAAGACAGCGAAGCCACTGATCCCGCCACTTCTGTTCCTGAGTCTGCTGCCGGTCCCCAATTCAACTATCATGTTGAGCATAGGCCTCAGGTCCAGAAGCCAATCCCAAGACTGCCAAGGTTTCCAGGTCCTGCATCAGCACCTGGCTCCTTCAACATCAATGGCTTCAGGGCAGACAACACGTTCTTCAATAGCTCCAGGAACCCCTACTCAAGGGAAAGGATATCATCTGATCGGTTCTGGAGCTATCCTTAGAGAAGTTATCACTCTTGCATTCTTTACAACCAAGGTCGCATCTTCCCACACAAGCGCCTTGACGTTGAAGCTATAGCTGGTCTGTCTGTCTAGAGAAAGCGTTGGATTGCTTCAAGCAAGTGGGTCTGCTGCAGTTTGTTACTGCTGAAGAGCATTGGAATAAAGAGCTGCTGCTACAATTCTATGCCACACTTCACATCAAAGGGTACAACAGAGATCCGAAGACTTGGGTCCTGGAGTGGATGACTGGCAACGTTCATCACGAAGCCAATGCATTTGACATCATTGAGCTCACTGGCTTGCCCACTCCTGGCGATCTCTTCGAGCAAGGCTGTCAGCTGCATACTGAAGCTATTGAGAGCATCTTTCAGCGGCCAAAACCTGATATGAGTCAGATGCTCAGCATGATGAAGCCATTGCCCCAAGATGCTGCTTATCCCACAGAGTTCTTTGTTGAAGACCTTGAGTACCTGCCCAGAACCATCTATCACATCATCAGGCAAACTCTCTGGCCTATCAAAGGGCACTCTCCAAATGCCAAGCTTCAGGGTGCAATGAAGACTTTGGTCTTCTATATACTTCATGGCAAATGCTTCAATGCACAGGACTTCTTCATATGCCAACTTGCTGCATCAGGCATTGATCTGTTTGGTTTGAAGTTCTACGCCCCTTGGGCCATGCGGCTGATCAAGCTACACTCCGCCATCTCGTATCAGCCCTCAGCCCGCAACCATCGGATCTTCTTGCCTGACGTGGACATGTCTACTGAAGCCATATATTCTGAGCCTGCCAAGCAACCTCTAAGTCTTCAGAATGCAGACCATCAGAGTTTTACTCATAACATTGAAGGCGTTGAAGCAGTTTCTCGGGTGTATCCTTTGGCTGGCACTACACGTGCACCACACCCTGCTTCCATTGAAGCCACTGACAGTGCCACTACTCCAAGACCCAAGAAGCGCACTCATGTTCTCAACGACCGAGAGCTTCTTGTGGCTCTACATCAGAAACAGGATAGGCATCATGACTGGTTGAAGCATCAGATGAAAAGCCTCTTGGTGGATGTTAATCGCACTCGAAATCTTGCCACCAAGAATGCTTTCGTTGCGCATGAAACCTGTCGCCGCACATGGAAAGGGCTCACGATGATGTGTTCTGAAGCTGATCTTCAAGAGGATGGCTTCTTTGAGAGATTCAAGTTTGACTCCACACCTCCTCGAAGGGTTGTGCTGCTAGGAACTCCATCCCTTGAAGACTCTGAGTTCTCTTCATCTGCTGCCATAGTGACTGCCAGAATTATTGAGGAAGAAGACGATGCTACTTCACCGCCACCTCCTTCAGCACCTCCAAGCTCTTCTGCTGCACCAAACAACACCAACAACCCTGCTAGTTCACCTACTCCTCATGGGAACGAGTAGAGGCTCTATGTCTTCAAACCTTTTTGGTCATTACTGACAAAAGGGGGAGAAGCATATGAGATTGATAGTCTTCAAGCGGGTCCATATGGGCGGGTGCTTTATATTTTGCTTCGTGCTTACAACTCTCGTTTTTGCTACATTTGGTTCTTATGAGTTGTAACACTTAAACTAGATGGTCGTCTGCTACTTATTTGCCACCTTGTTTTGCGAAGATAAATTCCGCATGTGCGACGATAAATTCCACACTTAGCTCATTCTGCAGACGTCCATTTTCCATTATGCATGTCATTATCTTCATGTACTTTCACATGCATAGTGGATTGTCATCATAAGTTGAAGTGGATCTCCACAAGTACAACCTGCCATGTGCATTTGCATTCCAAAAGCAAATTAACTTATATGCACATCTTCAGGGGGAGCCCTTGCAACTTATGAAGACAATTCCTTATCCTTTACAATTTCACAGATTATATTCCCCGTTGAAAACTTCAACTAGTTTGTCATCAATCACCAAAATGGGGGAGATTGTAAGTGCATCTAGTGCCACCCCTAGTTGGTTTTGGAGTATTGACGACAAACCTAGTTGAGGGACTAATGTGTTTGTGAGAATTGCAGGATAACACAGGTAGAAGTCCCTCATTGATTCGGTTTTACTACCAGAGATGACCACTAAAAATGTATGAAGACATTGGAGTCAAAGGTGGTATATGAAGATATTCACATTGAAGATTATGACAAGAGAAGACACTATATGAAGCCTATGGAGCTCGAAGACTTAGATCTTTCGTAGTTCTTTTTCTTTTTGTGTTGAGTCATAGGAACCACCGTACTATTAAGTGGGGTCCAAGAGAACCAGTCAGAATGACTGAAGTGATGCCTAAACCAAAAACCTATGTCTTCGAGTGAAGACTATGAGAGCGAATCTTGTCCAGAGTCGGACAAGTCAGCTTTGCTTGTAGCCCAAGTAAAGTTGCCATGTGAGTTTGAAATCTGACCGTTGGGACACGTGTCAGTTCCTTAGTGACCCAGGGTCATTTCGGACAAATCAGGTCGGGTTGCCAAGTGGCTATAAATAGCCCACCCCTTTCAACCATAAATGGTTGGCTGCTCAGATTGAAAGCACGGCTTTTGTCGTTTGAGAGCAACCCACCTCGAAGCCTTTGAGAGAGAATTCCTTGCGAGGATAAAAGCCCTAACCACCAGAGCCAGAGAGAATTGGGCATCACTTAAGTCTTCTTGTCTGTGTGATCTGAAGACTTATTACACTTGAGGACTGTGCATCCTCTAGCCGGTTAGGCGTCGCGTTCTGAGCATCCAAGAGACATTGTGGATTGCCAGTGAACGAAGTCTGTGAAGGTTTGGGAGTCTACCTTGAAGACTTACCAGAGTGATTGGGCGAGGTCTATGTGACCTTAGCTCAAGGAGAATACGGTGAGGACTAGGTGTCCTGAGCTGCGTGTTCAGGACTGGGTGTCCGGGACTGTGTGTCCTAAGGTTTAAATACCTAGCCGCTCCAACCAGACGTATAGTTGTTACAGCAACTGGAACTGGTTCAACAAATCATTGTCTTCAACGAGTCACTGGTTTCATCTTCACTTCACTTTACTTACTGTTACTCCTTGTGAAGTCATTGTATGTTTGCTATATCATTTGTCTTCACTGAGTGACTGCGTGTTCTGTTTGGCTTCACAATATCTTCCTACCTGATCCCTACTACCTAGCTGCTATTAGTCTTTGTGCTTTCACTTCATTGAATACTTGACTATGGTTTGCCTAGTGTAGTCTACCTTCCGCTGCATGGTAATAGGTTCAATTTTATCGTTTGTCTTCAAAACTCCCATGTTCTGAAGACTTCCATAAAAATCTCCTATTCACCCCCCCTCTAGTCGATATAATGCACTTTCATGAGGCAAGCATATCGGAGCTGGAACATTTGTTTTGATGAGGTCGTCACCAGTTTCAGCTTCATCAAAAGCGAAGAGGACTCTTGTTTATACAAGAAGTTAAGTGGGAGCTCGATAGTGTTTTTGATCTTGTATGTGGATGACATACTACTGATCGGAAATGATATTTCGATGCTGAACTCGGTCAAGGAGTCATTGAATGGCAAGTTTTCGATGAAGGACCTTGGTGAGGCAATGTACATTTTAGGCATTAAGATCTATAGATATAGATCAAGGAGGCTGCTCGGCTTAAGCCAGAGCACGCACATAGATAAAGTGTTGAAGCGGTTCAACATGAGTGAGGCAAAGAAAGGGTTCTTGCCACTCTCACATGGTATAAGGCTAAGCGAGACTCAGAGTCCTTCGACATCTGATGAGCGAAGCAGGATGAGTAGGATTCTGTATGCCTCGGCAATCAGATCCATCATGTATGCCATGATATGTACGCGGACCGATGTTGCTTTTGCAATAAGCCTAACAATTAGATGCCTGGCCAACCCAGGTGAGAGTCACTGGGCAGTGGTAAATACTATTTTCAAGTACCTGAAAAGGACTAAAGAGATGTTCCTAGTTTATGGAGGTGAGGAAGAGCTCGTCGTAAGGGGTTACGCCGATGCTAGTTTCCAAACCGACATTGATGATTGTCGATCACAGTCCGGATTCGTGTACGTCATGAACGGAGGAGCAGTGAGCTGGATGAGTTCCAAGCAAGATACGGTAGCCGATTCTACTACAGAAATACATTGCGGCTTGTAAAACTCCAAAGGAAGGTGTTTGGATCCGGAACTTTCTGGATGACCTTGGTATTTTCCCAACCTCGGTAAAACCGTTGGACCTTTATTGCATAATTCTGGTGCCATCGCACAAGCTAGGAGCCGAGGAATCACCACAAGGTCAGACACATAGATCGGAAATATCTCCTAATACGAAAGATCGTAAAGAGTGGTGATGTAGAGTTATGCAAAATTCACATGGATGCAAATGTTGCGGATCAGTTGACTAAGTCGCTTCCACAACCCAAGCATGAGGGGCACGTTAGAGCAATGGGCATTCGATGTCTATTTGATTGACTCTACTGCAAGTGGGAGACTGTTGGAGATATGCCTAGAGGCAATCATGTATGATGATATTTCCTATGTGTTTATGAATAAAGATGGTCCTTGGACATTATCAATGATGTGTATCAGCAAGTACGTGACTTGTTTGTGGGACTAAGCATTGTATGATGACTGTCCTAAAAGGTCCCTAGTCAAAAGGGATGTGTGGACGTGCATCCAGCTAGACTAGCATATGACACGGTC
Organism: Triticum dicoccoides; assembly: GCF_002162155.2. NCBI lineage: Eukaryota > Viridiplantae > Streptophyta > Magnoliopsida > Poales > Poaceae > Triticum > Triticum dicoccoides. The sequence continues at coordinate 566,245,381 of NC_041384.1, read as the reverse complement.
GATAGCTTGGTCTCACTAGCCATGGAGCATTGGATGCTAACCGGATAATATGGACTTGGAAGGATCTGGTCGGGTTCGACGTAGTCGGACCCGAGTCGAGATAAGGTCCGAGTCGGACAGACTCAACTATGAGACGCAGCGATATGTCATCTGTGAGTCTCGAGTACAACATATGTTCTATGTCCTAAGACCTGAGCTGACGCATGTACTCGGGATGGTGATAGACTTGCTTTGGGCCGACCAAACGCTACTTCGTAACTGGGTAGTTATAAAGGTAGGTTTCGGGTTTGTCCAGAACCATGCTACGAGAAGTGGTCGAGTAAGATGGGATTTGCCCCTCCGATCAGGAGAGATATACTCTGGGCCCCTCGTGTGATCCGACCAGGATAAGCATGGCCATGCGACAGGGATTATGAGATAATTCAGTTTGTGGTCGACATCACTGGAACGAGAAAGAGGTCGGGCTAGCACAAGGATGACAGACTCGCCTTGAGCCCGACAACATATATCGTGTGGCAAAAGGAATGGAAGTATGATGTACAGGTTTGCCTAACCAGCTTCATAGTCTGTTTGGTGTTCGGCATGCCTTGCTAGAGGCCGCTACCAACTGTGCAGCTCGGAGGTGATCCGAACTGTGACCAAGCCGGCTAGAACCTAAGGGGTCACGCGCTTAAGGGAAGGAACCTACGAGGTCGGATCCGAGGACACTGGTCGGATGTGATCCAAGCTATATTCGGATTGTGGCCGAGTAGATTTATGGGCTTTAGGGTCCGTGCAAGGCCCAAGTGTTGAGCCCGCGACAGACACCTATATAAAGTGGAGGTGGCGCACACTCACGCGATTGATCGCTTCAGCATAGCCACTAGGGTTTGCATGTGTTGCGAATAGACACGTCCACTCGCCGCCGGTTGTGTGATCGGACCTAACAGTCCGCCGCACGACATTCCTCCTGCACGCGCGGATACCATTAGAGGTGCTGCACTTGTGCCACTCCGACAAACCTGTACGTGGGAACCGACTACCGGCTGTACGAGGGAGATCCGACGAGGAGGAGATGATCCACGTGGACGCTCTGCCCCAACTCTTCTTCCGCTACACGACACTTCGCGTCTAGTGGTAACGAAATGTGATCCATCTCCCGTAGCATGTTCTTGGTTGTTCTGCGCGTAGGAAAATTTTAATTTGCAGTCGATGCACCCTACCGTAGATCCCAACACTCTCCAGTGCTAAATCTGAATACGTTGCTGCTGGATCTTGCTACGCTCAGCTTCTATGGATGAAGCAAACTCTCAAGGACTATGGCATCCATCTGAAGCATGTGCCACTATACTGCGACAATGAAAGCACCATGCTACCTCTTGAGCACTGCGTTGGTTTTCCCTTGAAGAGGAAAGGGTGATGCAGCAAAGTAGCATAAGTATTTCCCTCAGTTTTTGAGAACCAAGGTATCAATCCAGTAGGAGACTACACGCAAGTCCCTTGTACCTACAGAAACAAATAAGAACCTCGCAACCAATGCGATAAAGGGGTTGTCAATCCCTTCACGGTCACTTACGAGAGTGAGATCTAATAGAGATAATAAGATAAATATTTTTGGTATTTTTATGATATAGATTGAAAGTAAAGATTGCAAAGTAAAATAGATTGGAAACTTATCTGATAAAAGATAGACCCGGGGGGCATAGGTTTCACTAGTGGCTTCTCACAAGATAGCATAAGTATTATGGTGGGTGAACAAATTACTGTCGAGCAATTGATAGAAAAGTGCATAATTATGAGAATATCTAGGCTTGATCATGTATATAGGCATCACGTCCGCGACAAGTAGACCGAAACGATTCTGCATCTACTACTATTACTCCACACATCGACCGCTATCCAACATGCATCTAGAGTATTAAGTTCATAAGAACAGAGTAACGCATTAGGCAAGATGATGTCATGTAGAGGGATAAACTCAAGCAATATGATATAAACCCCATCTTTTTATCCTCAATGGCAACAATACAAAACGTGCCTTGCTGCCCCTGCTGTCACTGGGAAAGGACACCGCAAGATTAAACCCAAAGCTAAGCACTTCTCCCATTGCAAGAAAGATCAATCTAGTAGGCCAAAACAAACTGATAATTCAAAGAGACTTGCAAAGATAACCAATCATACATAAAATATTTCAGAGAAGAATCAAATATTGTTCATAGATAAACTTGATCATAAACCCACAATTCATCGGATCTCGACAAACACACCACAAAAAGAGTTACATCGGATAGATCTCCAAGAATATCGAGGAGAACTTTGTATTGAGATCCAAAGAGAGAGAAGAAGCCATCTAGCTAATAACTATGGACCCGAAGGTCTGTGGTAAACTACTCACACATCATCGGAGAGGCTATGGTGTTGATGTGGTAGCCCTCCGTGATCGATTCCCCCTCCGGCGGAGCTCTGGAAAAGGCCCCAAGATGGGATCTATTGTGTATAGAAGGTTGCGGCGATGGAAATAGGGTTTCGTGGTGCTCCTGGATGTTTTCGGTGTATATGGATATATATATATATATAGGAGGAAGAAGTAGGTCGGTGGAGCTGCGAGGGGCCCACGAGGGTGGGGGGCACGCCAAGGGGGCAGGCGCTCCTCCCTGCCTCGTGGCCACCTCGCTTCTTTCTTGACATCTACTCCAAGTCCCCTGGATCACGTTTGTTCCAAAAATAACTCTCCCGAAGGTTTCATTCCGTTTGGATTTCGTTTGATATTCCTTTTCTGCGAAACACTGAAATAGGCAAAAAAACAGCAATTAGCACTGGGCCTTGGGTTAGTAGGTTAGTCCCAAAAATAGTATAAAAGTGTATAATAAAGCCCATTAAACATCCAAAACAGATAATATAATAGTATGGAACAATAAAAAATTATAGATACGTTGGAGACGTATCAAGCATCCCCAAGCTTAATTCCTGCTCGTCCTCGAGTAGGTAAATTATAAAAACGGAATTTTTGATGTGGAATGCTACCTAGCATAATTCTCAATGTAATTTTCTTTATTGTGGCCTGAATATTCAGATCCGAAAGATTCAAGACAAAAGTTTAATATTGACATAAAAATAATAATACTTCAAGCGTACTAAATAAGCAATCATGTCTTCTCAAAATAACATGGCAAAAGAAAGTTCATCCCTACAAAATCATATAGTTTGGTCATGCTCCATTTTCGTCACACAAGAATGCTCTCATCTTGCACAACCCCGATGACAAGCTAAGCAATTGTTTCATGCTTTAGTAATCTCAAACTTTTTTCAACTTTCATGCAATACATGAGCGTGAGCGATGGATATAGCACTATGGGTGGAATAGAATATAATGATGGGGGTTATGTGGAGAAGACAAAAAGGAGAAAGTCTCACATCGATGCGGCTAATCAACGGGCTAGGGAGATGCCCATCAATTGATGTCAATGCAAGGAGTAGGGATTGCCATGCAACGGATGCACTAGAGCTATAAATGTATGAAAGCTCAACAAAAGAAACTAAGTGGGTGTGCATCCAACTTGCTTGCTCATGAAGACCTAGCGCATTTGAGGAAGCCCATTGTTGGAACATACAAGCCAAGTTCTATAATGAAAAATTCCCACTAGTATATGAAAGTGACAAAACACGTGACTCTCTATCATAAAGATCATGGTGCTACTTTGAAGCACAAGTGTGGAAAACGAGGATAGTAGCAATGTCCCTTTTTATTTTTCTTTTTTTCTTTTTTTGGGCCTTTCCTCTTTTTATTTTGCCTTTCTCTTTTTTATTTGGGACAATGCTCTATTAATGATGATCATCATACTTCTATTTATTTATAACTCAATGATTACAACTCGATACTAGAACAAAATATGACTCTATATGAATGCCTCCGGCGGTGTACCAGGAAGGGCAATGAATCAAAAGTGACATGTATGATAAATTATGCATGGTGGCTTTGCCACAAATACGATGTCAACTACATGATCATGCAAAGCAATATGACAATGATGAAGCGTGTCATGAATGAAATGGTGGAAAGTTGCATGGCAATATATCTCGGAATGGCTATGGAAATGCCATAATAGGTAGGTATGGTGGCTGTTTTGAGGAAGATATAAGGAGGTTTATGTGTGATAGAGCGTATCATATCACGGGGTTTGGATGCACCGGTGAAGTTTGCACCAACTCTCAAGGTGAGAAAGGGCAATGCATGGTACCGAAGAGGCTAGCAATGATGGAAAGGTGAGAGTGCGTATAATCCATGGACTCAACATTAGTCATAAAGAACTCACATACTTATTGCAAAAATCTACAAGTCATCAAAAACCAAGCATTACACACATGCTCCTAGGGGGATAGATTGGTAGTAAAATACCATCACTCGTCCCCGACCGTCACTCATAAGGAAGACAATCAAAGAACACCTCATGTTTCAAATTTGTTACACAATGGTTACCATAGGTGCATGCTACGGGACTTGCAATCTTCAACACAAGTATTTCTCAAATTCACAACTACTCAACTAGCACAACCTTAATATCACCATCCTCATATCTCAAAACAATGATCAAGTATCAAACTTCTCATAGTATTCAATGCACTTTTTATGATAGTTTTGATTATACCAATCCTGGATGCCTATCATATTAGGACCAATTTTATAGCCAAAGTAAATTCCCATCCTGTTCTGAAGGACTCTCAAAATAATATAAGTGAAGCATGATAGATCAATAATTTCTATAAAATAAAACCACCACCGTGCTCTAAAAGATATAAGTGAAGCACTAGAGCAAAATTATCTATCTCAAAAGATATAAGTGAAGCACATAGAGTATTCTAATAAATACCAATTCATGTGTGTCTCTCCCAAAAGGTGTGTACAGCAAGGATGATTGTGGTAAACTAAAAAGCAAAGACTCAAATCATACAAGACACTCTAAGCAAAATACATATCATGTGGTGAATAAAAATATAGCCTCAAGTAAAGTTATCGATGGAAGAAGACGAAAGAGGGGATGCCTTCCGGATGCATCCCCAATCTTAGGCTTTTGGTTGTCCTTGAATTTTACCTTAGGGTGCCATGGGCATCCCCAAGCTTAGGCTCTTGCTACTCCTTATTCCATAATCCATCAAATCTTTACCCAAAACTTGAAAACTTCACAACACAAAACTCAACAGAAAATCTCATGAGCTCCGTTAGTATAAGAAAACAAACCACCACTTAAGGTACTATAATGAACTCATTATTTATTCATATTGGTGTTAAACATACTGTATTCCAACTTCTCTATGGTTCATACTCTCCGATACTAGCCATAGATTCATCAAAATAAGCAAACAACACACGAAAAACGGAATCTGTCAAAAATAGAACAGTCTGTAGTAATCTGTAGGTTTCGAATACTTCTGTGACCCCCAAAATTCTGAAATAAATTGGTGGATGTGAGGAATTTGTCTATTAATCATCTGAAAAAAGAATCAACCTAATCGCACTCTCCAGTAAAAAAGGCACCAAATCTCGTGAGCGCTAAAGTTTCTGTTTTTTACAGCAAGATCGCAAAAACTTCCCCCAAGTCTTCCCAAAGGTTCTACTTGGCACAAACACTAATTAAAAGCATAAAACCACATCTAAACAGGGGCTAGATGAATTATTTAGCTATTTTTTAAATAATACATTTTATATTAAATTTCAGAAATATTATGCCGTAATTATATATTTTTTAAATATTACCGAGTCGGCCTACTGCTGACCGATTGGATCCAGTCGGCCTACTGCTGGCCGATTGGCCACCAGTCGGCCCACTACCGGCCGATTGGCCCCCAGTCGGCCCACTGCTGGCCAATTGGCACCCAGTCTGCTTCCTCTAGGCTGACAAGTGCATGCACCCATTTATCTGTTGAATAGGTATTTGAAAAATGTTGATCATGCATATAAAAATGTTTATCAAGCATTTGAAAAAAATGTTGAACAAATATTTGAAAAATGTTGAACAAATATTTGAAAATTGTTGAAAAGGTATTTGAAAAATGTTGAAGAGATATTTAAAAAAATGTTGATCATGTATATAAAAATGTTGAACAAGTATTTAAAAAAATGTTGATCATGTATATAAAAATGTTGAACAAGTATTTGTAAAAATGTTGAACAAGTATTTGAAAAGATTTGAACAAGTATTTAAATTTTTTTGAACAAGTATTTAAAAAATAGAACAAGTATTTGAAAAAATAATATAGAAAGAAAAGAAAAAATAGAAAGAAATAATGAAGAAGACCGGCTCAGTCACCTCTAGTTGGTCGCGATCCCTTTTCTAACCAGTAACTGGAGAATGATGAAGTGGATAGCTGTGCTGGTCATTGCCATGGAGACCAGTCATCGATCCCCAACGCAACTAATAACCACCCCATCAGCTTCCAGATGTTAAACATTTTTTCAAATAATCGTTTAACATTTTTTTAAATACTTGTTCAACATATTTTCAAATACTTGTTCAACATTTTTATATACATGATCAATATTTTTACAAATACTTGTTCAACATTTTTATATGCATGACTAATATTTTTTCAAATACTTGTTCACCATTTTTATATACATGATCAACATTTTTAAAATTCTTCTTCAACATTTTTCAAATACCTATTCAACAGTTTTCAAATATTTGTTCAACATCTTTCAAATACTTGTTCAATATTTTTTCTCAAATGCTTAATTAACATTTTTATATGCATGATAAACATTTTTTAAATACTTCTTCAACATTTTTCAAATATCTATTCAACAGATAAATGGGTGCATGCACCTGTCAGCCTAGAGAAAGCAGACTGGGTGTCAATCGGCAGCAGTGGGCCTACTAGGGCCAATCGGCCAGCAGTGGGCCGACTGGGGGCCTATCGGCCAGTAGTAGGCCAACTGGATCCAATCGGTCAGCAGTAGGCCGACTGGGTAATATTTTTAAAAAATATAATTACAGTGTAATATTTATTCATATTGGTGTTAAACATACTGTATTCCAACTTCTCTATGGTTCATACTCTCCGATACTAGCCATAGATTCATCAAAATAAGCAAACAACACACGAAAAATGGAATCTGTCAAAAACTGAACAGTCTGTAGTAATCTGTAGGTTTCGAATACTTCTGTGACCCCCAAAATTCTGAAATAAATTGGTGGACGTGAGGAATTTGTCTATTAATTATCTGAAAAAAGAATCAACCTAATCGCACTCTCCAGTAAAAATGACAGCAAATCTCGTGAGCGCTAAAGTTTCTGTTTTTTATAGCAAGATCGCAAAAACTTCCCCCAAGTCTTCCCAAAGGTTCTACTTGGCACAAACACTAATCAAAAGCATAAAACCACATCTAAACAGGGGCTAGATGAATTATTTAGCTATTTTTTAAATAATACATTTTTACATTAAATTTTAGAAATATTACGCCTTAATTATATATTTTTTAAATATTACCGAGTCGGCCTACTGCTGACCGATTGGATCCAGTCGGCCTACTGCTGGCCGATTGGCCACCAGTCGGCCCACTACCGGCCGATTGGCCCCCAGTCGGCCCACTGCTGGCCGATTGGCACCCAGTCTGCTTCCTCTAGGCCGACAGGTGCATGCACCCATTTATCTGTTGAATAGGTATTTGAAAAATGTTGATCATGCATATAAAAATGTTTATCAAGCACTTGAAAAAAATGTTGAACAAATATTTGAAAAATGTTGAACAAATATTTGAAAATTGTTGAAAAGGTATTTGAAAAATGTTGAAGAGGTATTTAAAAAAATGTTGATCATGTATATAAAAATGTTGAACAAGTATTTAAAAAAATGTTGATCATGTATATAAAAATGTTGAACAAGTATTTGTAAAAATGTTGAACAAGTATTTGAAAAGATTTGAACAAGTATTTAAATTTTTTTGAACAAGTATTTAAAAAATAGAACAAGTATTTGAATAAATAATATAGAAAGAAAAGAAAAAATAGAAAGAAATAATGAAGAAGACCGGCTCAGTCACCTCTAGTTGGTCGCGATCCCTTTTCTAACCAGTAACTGGAAAATGATGGAGTGGATAGCTGTGCTGGTCATTGCCATGGAGACTAGGCATCGATCCCCAATGCAGCCAATAACCACCCCATCAGCTTCCAGATGTTAAACATTTTTTTCAAATACTAGTTTAACATTTTTTTCAAATACTTGTTCAACATATTTTCAAATACTTGTTCAACATTTTTATATACATGATCAATATTTTTACAAATACTTGTTCAACATTTTTATATGCATGATTAATATTTTTTCAAATACTTGTTCACCATTTTTATATACATGATCAACATTTTTAAAATTCTTCTTCAACATTTTTCAAATACCTATTCAACAGTTTTCAAATATTTGTTCAACATCTTTCAAATACTTGTTCAATATTTTTTCTCAAATGCTTAATTAACATTTTTATATGCATGATAAACATTTTTTAAATACTTCTTCAACATTTTTCAAATATCTATTCAACAGATAAATGGGTGCATGCACCTGTCGGCCTAGAGAAAGCAGACTGGGTGTCAATCGGCAGTAGTGGGCCGACTAGGGCCAATCGGCCAGCAGTGGGCCGACTAGGGGCCTATCGGCCAGCAGTAGGCCAACTGGACCAATCGGTCAGCAGTAGACCGACTGGGTAATATTTTTTTAAAATATAATTACGGCGTAATATTTCTGAAATTTAATATAAAAATGTATTGTTTTAAAAAATAGCAATTATTTATTACTAAACAAAACCAAAAAGCAAGAAATAAAAATAAAACTAGGTTGCCTCCCAACAAGAGCTATCGTTTAATGCCCCTATCTAGGCATAGAGATTTCAATCATGCTCAAATGAAAGACAAGAATTGAAGCACAAAGAGAGCATCATAAATCATGTGACAAACACATCTAAGTCTAACATACTTCCTATGCATAGGCATCTTATAGGCAAACAAATTATCAAGGCAAGCAAAAACTAGCATATGCAAGGAAGCCGGAAGAAATAATAGCAATCTCAACATAACGAGAGATAATTTAGTAACATGAAAATTTCTACAATCATATTTTCCTCTTTCATAATAATTACATGTGGGATCATAAGCAAATTCAATAAAATAGCTATCACATAAAATATTTTCAACATGATCCACATGCATGCAAAGTTGACACTCTTCCAAAATAGTGGGATTAACATTAAATAAAATCATGACCTCTCCAAACCCACTTTTATCAAAAACTTCATAAGATTGAACATTCTCCAAATATGTGTGATCTAAAGTTGTCACTCTTCCAAACCAACTTTCAATATTATTGCAAACATTATTATCAATCTCATATTCATCATGGGGCTTAAATAAATTTTCAAGATCATAAGAAGAATCACCCCAATCATGATCATTGCAACAAATAGTAGTCATAGCAAAACTAGTATCCCCAAGCTTGAGGTTTTGCATATCATTAACACAATGGACATTAAGATAATTTATAATAGCATCATTGCAATCATGCTTTTCATCGAAGGAACTATCAAGTATGGGTGCAATAGCAATGATCTCATGTTTAACATAAGGAACTATAGCAAATTCATCTTCATAAATATTGGCATCATGGCCACAAGAATAGCAAGCATCATGTTCATCAAGGGATATTTCAATCAAATCATCGGAATCATAATTATCTATAGATTCATGCATATCATTATTTTCTTCCAAAGCAATGGTCATTCTTTCAATAAATTCTTTGACATAGACATTATGAGCATAATTTTCATAGCAATATTTAAGTATGTCAAAATTTTCCGATTCGTAGAGAGTAATATCATACTTTCCAATCACAGAAGCAACTTCATAAGAACCCTTAAGAGCAACAAATTCTTCAATTTGTTCGATACCGTAGTAACTACAAACACCCTTTGCATAAGAAGATAAGATTTCATTATCAATAAACTCACATAGGCAGGGGAGGTGTTTTTTTAGGGTTCTTAGAGCAACAAGTAAAATCACAAATTTCACAAAGATTCCAAGCATAACACAACAATTTGTTTATTTGATCCCATAAGAGTCTCCCTTTTTCAAACAAACGGTGATGCACAAAATGATCATGCTCATCTAAAGATTTCCCATCAACAAGGCTAGTTGGGGTTTCAGCACGAGCGCATAAGGATCGAAGATGATCCAAGTAGAACGCTTTAAGTGGATCCATATCAATAGGTTTTTAGCAAGCAAATAGAAGGCACATGGAAACACAAACAAAGATACATACGGGAAGAAGGCGAAGAAAAGGCAAAGGCAAAGGTAAAGTGGGGGAGAGGAAAACGAGAGGCAAATGGCAAATAATGTAATGCGAGGGATAAGAGTTTGTGATAGGTACTTGGTATGTCTTGACTTGTGCGTAGATCTCCCCGGCAATGGCGCCAGAAATCCTTCTTGCTACCTCTTGAGCACTGCGTTGGTTTTCCCTTGAAGAGGAAAGGGTGATGCAGCAAAGTAGCTTAAGTATTTCCCTCAGTTTTTGAGAACCAAGGTATCAATCCAGTAGGAGACTACACGCAAGTCCCTCGTACCTAGACAAACAAATAAGAACCTTGCAACCAGCGCGATAAAGGGGTTTTCAATCCCTTCACGGTCACTTATGAGAGTGAGATCTGATAGAGATAATAAGATAAATATTGTTGGTATTTTTATGATATAGATTGAAAGTAAAGATTGCAAAGTAAAATAGATTGGAAACTTATATGATAAAAGATAGACCCGGCAGCCATAGGCTTCACTAGTGGCTTCTCTCAAGATAGCATAAGTATTACGGAGGGTGAAAAAATTACTGTTGAGCAATTGATAGAAAAGTGCAAAATTATGAGAATATCTAGGCATGATCATGTATATAGGCGTCACGTCCGTGACAAGTAGACCGAAACAATTCTGCATCTACTACTATTACTCCACACATCGACCGCTATCCAACATGCATCTAGCGTATTAAGTTCATAAGAACAGAGTAACACATTAGGGAAGATGACATGATGTAGAGGGATAAACTCAAGCAATATGATATAAACCCCATCTTTTTATCGTCGATGGCAACAATACAATACGTGCCTTGCTGCCCCTGCTGTTAGTTGGAAAGGACACCGCAAGATTGAACCCAAAGCTAAGCACTTCTCCCATTGCAAGGAAGATCGATCTAGTAGGCCAAACCAAACTGATAATTCGAAGAGACTTGCAAATATAACCAATCATATATAAAAGATTTTAGAGAAGAATCAAATATTGTTCATAGATAAACTTGATCATAAACCCACAATTCATCGGATCTCAACAAACACACCGCAAAAAGAGTTACATTGAATAGATCTCCAAGAAGATTGAGAAGAACTTTGAATGGAGATCCAAAGAGAGAGAAGAAGCCATCTAGCTAATAACTATGTACCCGAAGGTCTGTGGTAAACTACTCACACATCATCAGAGAGACTATGGTGTTGATGTAGAAGCCCTCTGTGATCGATTCCCCCTCCGGCGGAGCTCCGGAAAAGGCCCCAAGATGGGATCTCTTGGGTACAGAAGGTTGCGACGGTGGAAATAGGGTTTCGTGGTGCTCCTAGATGTTTTCGGGGTATATGGATATATATAGTAGGAAGAAGTAGGTCGGTGGAGCTGTGAGGGGCCCATGAGGGTAGGGGCGCGCCCAGGGGGCAGGCGCGCCTCCCTGCCTCATGGCCGCCTCGCTTCTTTCTTGACGTCTACTCCAAGTCCCCTGGATCACGTTTGTTCCAAAAATAACTCTCCCGAAGGTTTCATTCTGTTTAGATTCCGTTTGATATTCCTTTTCTGCGAAACACTGAAATAGGCAAAAAAGCAGCAATTTGCACTAGGCTTGGGTTAGTAGGTTAGTCCCCAAAAAATATAAAAGTGTATAATAAAGCCCATTAAACATCCAAAACAGATAATATAATAGTATGAAACAATCAAAAATTATAGATACGTTGGAGATGTATCACACCATCAGGATTGCCAACAACCCAGTTCGGCACTCGAAGACAAAGCACATTCAGATCCGTCATCACTTTCTCAGCGATCATGTCATGAAGGAAGATATTGATATCATTCACGTCAACACTGAAGAGCAATTGGCAGATATCTTCACAAAGCCCTTGGATGAGAAAAGGTTTTGCAAGTTGCGGTGTGAGCTAAATATCTTAGAATCCTCAAATGTCCTGTAATTGGACACCATCCTAACGTTTATGGATGTTGATGACTTAGATGTGCAACACACAAAGTAATGTATATCTTCAATCAATGAAGACATACACTCTAAGTGTGAATACATTAACGCGGAATTTGACTTCGGAGCACCACGATAATTGTGCGTCGTGTCTGGGTCTAATACTTCCTATACGGTGGGTAACGCCACCACCAAAATCTTTTTGATGTGTTTCATGTGGCGTCATAATTGCATAGTCTTCGCATTTGGTTTGTCTTCAACATTGATTTGATTTTTAAGTTTATCTTCGCAATGTTGTGTTGGTCTAATATATATATTCGTGTTATGTCCTCTACATCATTCACTTATAGCTATGTCTTCATTCCTGAATATTTTCTTAATCTAAGTGAATGTGATCGGACCCTAACCTGTTCTGTGCTTCTTCCTCAAATTATATCTGTCCAAATCATATGCATTCTATTAAAACCCGTCGATTGTCTTCTCTGAGTCCTTGTCAGTAGAAGACATAAAGACAAACATTTAAATCTGTTTTAATCGCCATATCCTTTTTGCCTGAATACCGGAGAAGCCGGAACGATCACCCGACAATCTAGGCGTGCGTGGGAACATGGAACAACTTCCAATAAGTTGCATGCAGGCCATGTGTCCTTCAGATGTGAACCGCCAGGGGCACCTACGTAATTACGTTGTGCCGTCCCTATCCTTATAAATACACATATACTTCAGTCATTATCTCTTCTTCCACCTCACCACCTCGCACAAACCCTAGCGCCTCCGCTAGCTCGCGTCGACGCTGGAGGCGAAGCGCTTAGCTGCCGCGACATCTTCGACGTCGTCCTCACACCAGCCGCGGACCTCGTCCTCTCCACCGCCGCCGTAGGTGTCTTCCGTCGCCAAGTTAGGGCACGGGAGATTGAACTGCTCAGCTTCTAACTCTGCCTCCTCTAGCAGTTCGTTCACGGTAATTGAATCTTACTTTTTACTGCCTTTTAGATCCGTCAAATCCATCCACTTCAACCAAAAGTGGTTTCTTCACTTCCAAACATGGATCCATCCTTATCTGCATCTCATATCATGCTAAGAATATTCACTTATGCTTCATAACTAGTTAGATTCCTCACTTGTACTTATTCATGGATTCGTACAAATCTGGAACCGACTCTCTTCAAATAAGTGAATGTCTTTGCTCTATGAGGTCAATGTCTTCAAACCAATTTATCTTCAAAATCTTCTGAGAATGCATATGACCTCTTCCCCTTCCCTCGCACCTTAATGTTGTCATAGGTACATGTCCGTGGGAGAATTCCTTGGTTATCATATGCATTCATTTGTAGAGTTCTTAGAGCATCATATACACTCCCCTGAAGCCAGCTCTTGTCTGACCAGTAGAAGGAAGCTATTCACTGTTCTGAAGCCATTTAGTCTGAATATAATGGCCACTGAGAAATCTGCCAGGAAATGTGGCAGGCAGCGCCATGGAGATACTGCTAAGGATTTACCTCCAGATCTGTTTGAATTGTACAAGTCAGATCCAGAGGAAAGCTACGGGCACCTCAAGACCCGAATCCAATGGATTTGAAGATATTGGGCAAAAGAATGGTTCAAGTACAACTTCGTGACCCCTGAATATGTAGAAAAGAATGCTATCAAGCGCCCATGGGGAGATATCTTGTACAGGAATCTGCAGCCAAAGTCAAAGCCTGAAGCCATTGCTCAAGGCTTCTACCCATGCATGGTCCGAGGACCGAAGCCTCATACTGCCGACCCATCATCCTTGTTATGCTGTCGTGAAGACAATCTGTTCAAGCACAACTATCAGTTTGCCAAGGAGTTAGCTACCGAGAACAAGAAGGAGCTAGGACTCAACTTCAACCCTGGTCCATCTGCTCCAAGGGCTGATGGCACACGCGATGCCAATCCAAATGTCATTGGCCCTTTCGCCGACTTCAATGGTCTCCTCTCTCACATTTCTGCTCAGAGGGCTACGGTGGATCAATATGCTGATGACGCTGATTCTGAAGATGCACCAACACCACCGAAGCAGAAGACGAAGAAGACAAAAGCTTTGAAGCCCTCTGCCACACCAAAAGCTTCGACTGTGAAGCCATTGGCCACTGCCCCTCCTGAAGCCAGTGTGCAGTCTAAAGACATGTCTCGTGTCTCCAAGAAGGTCGAGAAGACCAAGAAAACCAAGAAGCCCAAGAAGATTTTTGGGCATGAATTGACTCATGCCGCCGTTCTAAGGAACAAGGAAGACACCATTGATCTGTCCAGTGATGAAGATCTTGGTGATGAAGCACTTGAGAAGCTAATCAAGAGCAGGCAAGGGGCAGAGGTCTTCAATGATCTGCCCCTCTTTGATGTTGACATTCTGAACAATTTCATTGATGAGTGGTTCAATGACCAAAGCCTCAGTATTAATGATCTACAGCTGCCAGTGAGCATCAGCGTCACATTTCACGGAGCCATTGCCAATGAACTGGCCGTGGCTCAGAAAATCGTCGAGCTGAAAACAAGATTGACTATGAGAAAACACACTTCAAGGAGAACATCGCCAAGCTCAGCGTGGCAGATGTTCAAATCTTCAAAGAGATGATGCATAATCTCAAAGAAGAGTTTCACAAGAAAAGGGAAGAAGCCAAAGGCTCACGAGAGCGCATGAAATATTTCACAGAGAAATGTGTTCAAGCCCACAATGAAGCTGAAAAGCGCAAAGCTCTTGGGCGTCCTGGCATCGACCCCAGGATGGCTGCCAAGCCAACAAAGAAGTCTGCTATGGCCCGAACTGAAGCATCAAGGCAGGAAGAACCTCGGATTGTCTTCCCTGCCAGCATGATAGGCTCAAAGCCTAAGGTCCCCTTAGCAGCTTCAGAACTGAAGAAGACAAGGGCAGCTAAAGCTGATGCCAAGAAACGCAAGCACAAGAACACCTCTGATGAGGCCCCATCCAAGAAGAAATTGAAGACAAAGTCTTCAAAGAAAGAGTGTGCTGCGGCATCTGAGCCCCTTATTGTGGAGCCCATTTCTGTTGCCCGTCCAGCCTCCACCAACCAAGAGCGTCGCCTTGTGATCCACGAGCCTACTTCCATAGAGGCTCCTGAAGATGAAGAAGTTCCAGCTGTTGACCCCATCACAGCTGAAGACATTGGTCATGATGACAATGTTGAAGATGATGTAGTCCTTCCTCAACTCGAGCCCCAGTCGGTATCATCGCCTATTCGTATGAATAGTGAACTCATCAGCATTGGTCGTTCCTTGATGCCAATTGCTCAGGATGACTCATGGGCCGAGCGCCCTCAGCAAGACACCCTCGTCCTTGTTGAGACACCCAGAACTCCACCACCTCAAGTCACCACTCCGGTGCTTGACGACGACAACTACATGGTGCAAACCACTCCATCACCACAAGCGTCTCTCGCATTTCGCAGGCTTCACAATGGCCCCAGGCCACAGGTCACCATGTCGAGAATTCCGGAAGGGGAAGTGCACCAAAGCTCAGTAGCACGTCAAGTGTTTCCTGAAGCCACCCCTACTGCGAATGTCTCTGAGTCTGAAGCTGAAGCTGCTAAAGACATTCCGGCTGCATCAGCCGATGAAGATCAAGAAGAAAGAGTTGCCACGCCCCCTGTTGTTGATCCAGTCATTCTCGAGGAGAATGTGACTGTGCCCGACCCTCCTGTTATTGAACAAACGGAGGTTGAAAACATTAAGGCTGCCACAAACAACAATGCTAAAGCCAATGACACTATTATGGTTGAAGACAATGTGGTGCCTGAAGCTCATGAGGAGCCCGAAGCCAATGTGAAAGCTGAAGCCACTGTTCCTCCAATGCCTCACACCATTGAACAGGCCTATGATTATGGTCAGCTTGTCACAATTAGATGGCCTGTCATGGTTCCACCCTCTGCTCCTGGGCCACAATATGACTATCATGTGGAGCAGAGACCACAAGTTCAGAAGCCCAAGCCACGGCTGCCAAGACTTCTAGGTGCTTCCACTACAATGGGTTCTTTCAACGTGCACAACTATAGAGCCCACAACACCTTCTTTGAGAGTGCCAAGAATCCATACTTGAAGCCAAAGATCTCTTATGATCACTTCTGGAGCCATTAGTAGCGCAACTATTACTCCTGCATTCTATACAATCAAGAGGAGATCTTTCCCCACATGTGTCTTGACTGTGAAGCTATTGCTGGGCTGCCCTGTCTTGAAGAATCACTTGACTGCTTCAGGGATGTTGGTCTTCTACCTTTTATGACAGACAAAGAGCATTGGAATGAAGAGCTTCTGCTTCAGTTCTATGCAACACTTCATATTCGCGACTACAACTGGGATCTGAAGACATGGATTATTGAGTGGATGACAGGTGATGTGCATCATGAAGCCAAAGCTCAAGACATCATCGAGCTTACTTCCCTGCCCACTCTAGGCGAGTTCTACGAACCTGGTTGTCAACGTCATCGCAATGAACTGCAGAGTATCTTCCAGAGGCCTGAGCCAAATATGAGTGAGATGCTCAGTATGATGAAGCCATTGCCTCAAGATGCTGAATACCTGAAAGAATTTTTTGTAAAGGACCTCGAGTACTTGCCCCGCACCGTTTATCATATTCTGCGGCATACTCTATGGCTGATCAAGGGACACTCTTCTGAAGCCAAACTAGAAGGAATCGTGAAGGCTTTGGTATTTTACATCATCCATGGCATTAGATTCATCTCCCAGGATTTCTTCATCGGACAACTTGCTGCATCTGGGATTGATCTGTTTGGCCTCAAGTTTTATGCTCCATGGGTGATGCGCCTGATCAAGTTCCATTCTACTATTGACTATCAGCCCTCAGCGCATAACCATCTTGTCTTTTTGCCTGAGGTTGATCTGTCCATTGAAGACATCTACCCCGAGCTTGCCAAGCAACATATACATCTCCAGAATGCTGAACACCGTAGCTTCTTGCAACCAATGGAGGGAATTCATGTACCCAATGCTGCAACCCCCACTTATCCTCTGGCTAGGAACATGAGAGTGCTGCATCGTGCCAACACTGAAGCCACATCAAGTACGATTGCCCAATGGCCTCGGAAGCGTTCCCGTGTCCTTAGTGACCGAGAGCTTCTTGTGGCCCTGCACCAGAAACATGATAAGCATCATGACTAGCTAAAGCGTCAGATGCAGAGTATCTTTGTGGATGTCAATCACATTCGAAACTTGGCCACCAAGAACTTGCTCGTTGCTCATGAAGCCTGTCGCCGGTCCTGGAAGAGTCTCACACTGCTACCTCCTAAAGACGATCTTCGCGAAGATGGCTTCACTAAGGGCTTCGAGTTTGATTCCAGGCCTCCACGAAATGCAAGCTGGCACCGCACTCCCTCAATTGAAGATGTTCATCCTCGGTTGCAACTGTTGTTGCGAGAGTCATCGATGAAGAAGACGATGCCACATCTGTTGGGGAACACAGTAATTTCAAAAAAAATTCTACGCACACGCAAGATCATGGTGATGCATAGCAACGAGAGGGGAGAGTATTGTCTACGTACCCTTGTAGACCATAAGAGGAAGCGTTATGACAACACGGTTGATGTAGTCGTACGTCTTCACGATTGACCAATCCTAGTACCGAAAGTATGGCACCTCCGCAATCTGCACACATTTGGCTCGGTGACGTCCCACGAACACACGATCCAGCAGAGTGTCGAGGGAGAGCTTCGTCAGCACGACGGTGTGATGACGGTGATGATGATGCTACCAGAATAGGGCTTCGCCTAAGCACCGCTACGATATGACCGAGGTGGATTATGGTGGAGGGGGCAGCGCACACAGCTAAGAGATCAATGATCAACTTGTGTGTCTATGGGGTGCCCCCTAGCCACTGTTGGGGAATGTAGTAATTTCAAAAAATTCCCTACGCACACGCAAGATCATGGTGGTGCATAGCAACGAGAGAGGAGAGTGTCGTCCATGTACCCTCGTAGACCGTTAAGCGAAAGCGTTATAACAACGCGGTTGATGTAGTCGTACGTCTTCACGATCGACCGATCCTCAGCTCCGAACGTACGACACCTCCGCGATCACCACACTTCAGCTCGGTGACGTCCCGTGAACTCACGATCTAGTAGAGCTCGAGGAAGAGTTTCGTCAGCACGACGGCATGGTGACGATGTTGACGAAGTTACCGACGCAGGGCTTCGCCTAAGCATCGCTATGATATAACTGAGGTGGATTATGGTGGAGGGGGCACCGCACACGGCTAAAAGATCAACAGATCAATTGTTGTGTCTATGGGGTGCCCCCTGCCCCCGTATATAAAGGAGCTACGGGGTGATGACCTACAAGTATAGGGGATCTATCATAGTCCTTTCGATAAGTAAGAGTGTCGAACCCAACGAGGAGCAGAAGGAAATGATACGCGGTTTCCAGCAAGGTATTCTCTGCAAGTTGGTAACAGATAGTTTTGTGATAGGATAATTTGTAACGAGCAACAAGTAAAAAAAGTAAATAAAGTGCAGCAAGGTGGCCCAATCCTTTTTGTAGCAAAGGACAAGCCCGGACAAACTCTTATATAGAGAAAAGCGCTCCCGAGGACACATGGGAATATCGCCAAGCTAGTTTTCATCACGTTCATATGGTTCGCGTTCGGTACTTTGATAATTTGGTATGTGGGTGGACCGGTGCTTGGGTACTGTCCTTACTTGGACAAGCATCCCAATTATGATTAACCTCTATTGCAAGCATTCACAAGTACAACAAAAGTATTAAGGTAAACCTAACCATAGCATGAAACATATGGATCCAAATCAGCCCATTACGAAGCAACACATAAACTAGGGTTTAAGCTTCTGTCACTCTAGCAACCCATCATCTACTTATTACTTCCCAACGCCTTCCTCTAGGCCCAAATAATGGTGAAGTGTCATGTAGTCGACGTTAACATAACACCACTAGAGGAGAGACAACATACATCTCATCAAAATATCGAACGAATACCAAATTCACATGACTACTAATAGCAAGACCTCTCCCATGTCCTCAGGAACAAACGTAACTACTCACAAAGCATATTTATGTTCATAATCAGAGGGGTATTAATATTCATATAGGATCTGAACACATGATCTTCCACCAAATAAACCAACTAGCGTCAACTACAAGGAGTAATTAACACTACTAGCAACCTACTAGTACCAATCCCAGACTTGAAGACAAGAATTGGATACAAGAGATGAACTAGGGTTTTGAAAGGAGATGGTGCTGGTGAAGATGTTGATGGAGATTGCCCTCTCCCGATGAGAGGAGCATTGGTGATGACGATGGTGATGATTTCCCCCTCCCGGAGGGAAGTTTCCCTGGCAGAACAGCTCCGCCAGAGCCCTAGATTGGTTCCGCCAAGGTTCCGCCTTGTGGCAGCGAAGTTTCGTCCGAGGAGATGGCTTATGAGTTTTTCCTCATCGAAAGACTCCATACAGCAGAAGATGGCCATCGGAGGTCCACCAGGGAGCCCACGAGGTAGGGGGCGTGCCTAGGGGGTAGGGCGCGCCCCCACCCTCGTGGGCAGGGTGTGGCCCCCTGGTGAACTTCTCGCGCTTAGTATTTTTTATATATTCTGAAAACATCTTCCGTGAAGTTTCAGGACTTTTGGAGCTGTGCAAAATAAGTCTCTAATATTTTCTCCTTTTCCAACCCAGAATCCTAGCTGCCGGCATTCTCCCTCTTTATGTAAACCTTGTAAAATAAGAGAGAATAGGCATAAGTATTGTGACATAATGTGTAATAACAACCCATAATGCAATGAATATCGATATAAAAGCATGATGTAAAATGGACGTATCAACTCCCCCAAGCTTAGACCTCGCTTGTCCTCAAGCGGAAGCCGAAATCGAAAAATATGTCCACATGTTTGGAGATAGAGGTGTCAATAAAAGTAAAATACGGACATGAGGGCATCATGATCATTCTTAGAACAACAACTTACATAATTCTTGTCGTATGATTTCTTATGCTAGAGTAATAATTCAATCACAAGTTCGAGTATGAATCGTAAACTTCATTCAAAACTAACAAACTATAATCTCAGTCATTGGAGCAATTGCAATTTATCATAACATAGGAAAGAGTCAATATATAAGAGCTTTTCAGCAAGTCCACATACTCAATTATCATATAGTCTTTCGCAATTGCTGACACTCACGCAATACTTATGGGTATGGAGTTTTAATCGGACATGGAGAAAGATAGGGGCTTATAGTTTTGCCTCCCAACGTTTTACCTCAAGGGTAATGTCAACAATAATAGTTCATGAAAACTCACATCCAATTAGCCATATATACCAGGATCTTTCCAACATACTGTGCTTGCCAAAGGATAAAATGTAAAAAGGAAGGGTGAAGATCACCATGACTCTTATGCAAGGTAGGAGATAAAAGTAAAAGATAGACCCTTCGTAGAGGGAAGCAGAGGTTGTCATGCGCTTTTATGGTTGGATGCACAAAATCTTAATGCGAAAGAACGTCACTTTATATTGCCACTTGTGATATGGACCTTTATTATGCAGTCTGTTGCTTTTATTTCTTCCATATCACACAATCGTATAAAGCTTATTTTCCTCCACACTAATAAGTCATACATATTTAGAGAGCAATTTTTATTGCTTGCACAGATGACAACTTACTTGAAGGGTCTTACTCAATCCATAGGTAGATATGGTGGACTCTCATGGCAAAACTGGTTTTAAGGGTATTTAGAAGCACAAGTAGTATCTCTACTTGGTGCGATGATTTTGGCTAGCATGAGGGAGGAAGGCAAGCTCAACCATGTTGGATGATCCATGACAATATAATTTATCTCAGATGTAAGAAAACATAACCCATTACGTTGTATTCATTGTCCAACGTCAACTCTTTAGCATGTCATATTTTAATGAGTGCTCACAATCATAAAGGATGTCCAAGATAGTATATTTATATGTGAAGACCTCTCTTTCTTTATTACTTCCTATTAATTGCAACGATGACCAAAACTATGTTTGTCAACTCTCAACAACTTTTATTCATCATACTTTTTCTATGTTAGCTCATTACTTTCCATAAGATCCATATGATCTCTTTGTTTCCTTTTTTATTCTTTCTCTTTTCTTTTATTCACTTAGGCTCATGGCAAAATAATCAAGCCCTTGACACAACACTAATCTTTATTATATATAGCTCACGGACTCGATTGCATAGAAGGATCATAAAGCAAAACTCACAACTAGATCATACTAAAACTTTATTCTACTAGATCAAGATATTGTCAAAAGGATCGAACTAAGAAAAAGAGTAAAGATAAAAGTGACGGTGATATGATACCGGGGTGATGACCCACAAGTATAGGGGATCTATCGTAGTCCTTTCGATAAGTAAGAGTGTCGAACCCAACGAGGAGCAGAAGGAAATGATAAGCGGTTTCCAGCAAGGTATTCTCTGCAAGTACTGAAATAAGTGGTAACAGATAGTTTTGGGATAAAATAATTGTAACAAGCAACAAGTAACAAAAGTAAATAAGGTGCAGCAAGGTGGCCCAATCCTTTTTGTAGCAAAGGACAAGCCTGGACAAACACTTATATGATGTAAAGTGCTCCCGAGGACACATGGGAATATCGTCAAGCTAGTTTTCATCACGCTCATATGATTCGCGTTCGATACTTTGATAATTTGGTTTGTGGGTGGACCGGTGCTTCGGTGCTGCACTTAATTGGACAAATCTCCCACTTATGATTAACCTCTATTGCAAGCATCCACAAATACAACAAAAGTATTAAGGTAAACCTAACCATGGCATGAAACATATGGATCCAAATCAGCTCCTTACGAAGCAACGCATAAACTAGGGTTTAAGCTTCTGTCACTCTAGCAACCCATAATCTACTTATTACTTCCCAATGCCTTCCTCTAGGCCCAAACAATGGTGAAGTGTCATGTGGTCGACGTTCACATAGCACCACTAGAGGAGAGGTAACATACATCTCATCAAAATATCGAACGAATACCAAATTCACATGACTACTGATACGTCTCCATTGTATCTACTTTTCCAAACACTTTTCCCCTTGTTTTGGACTCTAACTTGTATGATTTGAATGGAACTAACCCGGACTGACGCTGTTTTCAGCAGAATTGCCATGATGTTGTTTTATGTGCAGAAAACAGAAGTTCTCGGAATGACCTGAAACTCCACGGAATGTTTTACAATAAATAATAAAAAATCCTCACCAAAGATGAAGACCAGGGGGCCCACACCCTTCTCACGAGGGTGGGGGGCGCCCCCCCTAGGGCGTACCCCCTACCTCGTGGGCCCCCTGGAGACCTCCCGACTCCAACTCCAACTCTATATAACTGCTTTCGGGGAGAAAAAAATAGTGAAGAAGATTTCATCACGTTTTACGATACGGAGCCGCCGCCAAGCCCTAAAACCTCTCGGGAGGGCTGACCTGGAGTCCGTTCAGGGCTCCGGAGAGGGGGATTCGTCACCGTCGTCATCATCAACCATCCTCCATCACCAATTTCATGATGCTCACCGCCGTGCGTGAGTAATTCCATCGTAGGCTTGCTGGACGGTGATGGGTTGGATGAGATTTATCATGTAATCGAGTTAGTTTTGTTAGGGTTTGATCCCTAGTATCCACTATTTTCTGAGATTGATGTTGCTATGACTTTGCTATGCTTAATGCTTGTCACTAGGGCCCGAGTGCCATGATTTCAGATCTAAACCTATTATGTTTTCATCAATATATGAGAGTTCTTGATCCTATCTTGCAAGTATATAGTCACCTATTATGTGTTATGATCCATTAACCCCGAAGTGACAATAATCGGGATACTTACCGGTGATGACCGTAGTTTGAGGAGTTCATGTATTCACTATGTGCTAATGCTTTGTTCCGGTTCTCTATTAAAAGGAGGCCTTAATCTCCCTTAGTTTCCATTAGGACCCCACTGCCACGGGAGGGTACGACAAAAGATGTCATGCAAGTTCTTTTCCATAAGCACGTATGACTATATTCGGAATACATGCCTACATTACATTGATTAACTGGAGCTAGTTCTGTGTCACCCTATGTTATGACTATTACATGATGAACCACATCCGGCATAATTATCCATCACTGATCCGATGCCTACGAGCTTTCCATATATTGGTTTACGCTTATTTACTTTCCCGTTGCTATTGTTACAATCACTACAAAATACCAAAAACATTACTTTGCTTTCGTTACTCTTTTGTTACCGTTACCATCACTATCATATTACTTTGCTACTAAACACTTTGCTGCAGATACTAAGTTTCTAGGTGTGGTTGAATTGACAACTCAGCTGCTAATACTTGAGAATATTCTTTGGCTCCCCTTGTGTCGAATCAATAAATTTGGGTTGAATACTCTACCCTCGAAAGCTGTTGCGATCCCCTATACTTGTGGGTTATCAAGACTAATTTCTGGCGCCGTTGCCGGGGAGCATAGCTCTATTCTTTGAGTCACTTGGGATTTATATCTGCTAGACACTATGAAGAACTTGAGAGATCCAAAAACCAAGATCTATCCCTCAACTACGAGGGGAGGTAAGGAACTGCCATCTAGCTCTGCACTTGATTCACCTTCTGTTATGAGTAAATTTGCGACACCTACACCTCCTTCTGCTATTCGTTCTGATATTTCGCATGTTATTGATGATGCCACTTCTGCTATGCATGATACTTATGATGAAACTACCTCTATGCCTGATACTACTATGCCACTTAGTGATTTTCTCGAGGAACGACTTGCTAGGGCTAGAGAGATTGAAAATATTGAATCTGATTATGATGATGAAAATGATGATGAAGAATCACTTGTTATTCCCGAGGGTTATTTATTTGATCAAGAAGCTTCTTTTGCTATTTTAGCTTGCAAAGATATATATGAACTCAAAAGGTTATTAGCTAAATGGAATAAGCAATCTCTAAATGCTAGGATGAAACCAGACCCTGCTTTTGCTACTTCACCTATCTTTGTTGCTGATAAGGATTATGAATTCTCTGTTGATCCTGATATAATTACTTTGGTTGAATCTGATCCTTTTCATGGCTATGAATCTGAAACTGTTGTGGCACATCTTACTAAATTAAATGATATAGCTACCCTGTTTACTAAAGATGAGAGAACTCGCTACTTTTACATCCTTAAAATATTTTCGTTCTCATTAAAGGGTGATGCTAAGATATGGTTTAATTCTCTTGATCCTGGTTGTGTGCGTAGTCCCTAGGATATGATTTATTACTTCTCTACTAAATATTTCCCTGCTCATAAGAAACAAGCTGCTTTAAAGGAAATACACAACTTTGTGCAAATTAAAGAAGAGAGTCTCCCACAAGCTTGGGGGAGGCTTCTCAAGTTACTTAATGCTTTGCCTGATCATCCTCTTAAGAAAAATGAAATACTTGATATCTTTTACAATGGACTAACCGATGCTTCCAGAGATTACCTGGATAGTTGTGCTGGTTCTATTTTCAGGGAAAGAACACCGGATGAAGCTGAAATCTTATTGAATAATATGTTGACAAATGAAAATAATTGGGCACCTCCTGAGCCACCTCCTGAGCCAGCTCCTGCTCCAATTAATGATCCTATTTCTAAACCAACTCCAAAGAAGAGAGGTATTCTATTTCTCAGTCCTGAAGATATGTAAGAGGCAAAGAAATCTATGAAAGAAAAAGGTATTAAAGCTGAAGATGTTAAGAATCTACCTCCTATTGAAGAAATACATGGTCTTAATTTACCGCCTGTTGAAGAAACATATGATCTTAATCCTTTATTTATTGAAGAACCTCTAGACCTCGATAACCCGACACAGGTAGTAAAGGTAAATTCTCTCTATAGATATGATAAAGCTGAAATCCCTCATGCTAAAATTGCTAGTCAATGCTTGGATGAGTTTGATAATTTTATGTTTAAGCAAGAAGACTTCAATGCTTATTTTGGTAGACAATTAAAACAAGCTGCTGATATGATTAAATACTTGGGTGATTATATGGCTAATATTAGAGGTGAACTTAAACTTGTTAGCAAACATGCTTCTGTGGTCACTACTCAAGTAGAACAAGTACTTAAAGCTCAAAAAGAATTGCTCAATGAGATGAATAGTAAGAAAAATGATTATGTTGTTAAAGTGGCTACTAGAACTGGTAGAATGACTTAGGAACCTTTGTATCCCGAAGGCCACCCTAAGAGAATTGAGCAAGATTCTCAGATAAATAATATTGATGCACCTAGTTCTTCTAAAATAAGAAAAAGAAAAATGATAGAACTGTGCAAACTTCTAGTGAACCTATTGCTAAACCACCTAATAATCCAAATGATATCTCTATGTCTGATG
The DNA here is from genome assembly GCF_002162155.2 of Triticum dicoccoides. Classification (NCBI taxonomy): domain Eukaryota; kingdom Viridiplantae; phylum Streptophyta; class Magnoliopsida; order Poales; family Poaceae; genus Triticum; species Triticum dicoccoides. The sequence continues at coordinate 566,219,762 of NC_041384.1, read as the reverse complement.
CTGAAACACAATCTGGTAACGAACATGAACCTAATGAAAATGTTAATGATGATGTTCATAATAATGCTCAACCTAATAATGATAATGATATAGAAATTGAACCTGCTGATGATCTTGATAACCCACAATCAAAGAATCAACATTATGATAAGAAAGACTTTGTTGCTAGGAAACATGGTAAAGAAAGAGAGCCTTGGGTTCAGAAACCCATGCCTTTTCCTCCCAAACCATCCAAGAAAAAGGATGATGAGGATTTTGAGCGCTTTGCTGAAATGATTAGACCTATCTTTTTACGTATGCGATTAACTGATATACTCAAAACCAATCCTTATGCTAAGTACATGAAAGATATTATTACAAATAAGAGAAAGATACCGGAAGCTGAAATTTACACCATGCTTGGTCATTATACTTTTAAGGGTGGAATACCAAAGAAACTTGGAGATCCAGGAGTACCTACTATACCATGCTCTATTAAAAGAAACTATGTTAAAACTACTTTATGTGATCTTGGAGCCGGTGTTAGTGTTATGCCTCTCTCTTTATATCATAGACTTGACTTGAATAAGTTGACACCTACTGAAATATCTTTGCAAATGGCTAATAAATCAACTGCTATACATGTCGGTATTTGTGAGGATGTGCCTGTTGTAGTTGCAAATGTTACCATTTTAACGGACTTTGTTATTCTTGATATTCCCGAGGACGATAGTATGTCTATTATTCTTGGAAGACCTTTTATTAATACTCCAGGGGCTGTTATTGATTGCAACAAAGGCAATGTCACTTTTCATGTTAATGGTAATGAGCATACGGTATACTTTCTGGGGAAACAACCTCAAGTTCATAGTATCAATTCTATCGGAAAAATTCCATCGATTATATTTGGAGGTTTTGAATTTCCTCTTCCTACTGTCAAGAAGAAATATGATATACTTATTATTGGGGATGTGTATATCCCCGTTGAGGTAACCTAGTGTTATTCGAAATTTCTCCGGTTTCATGTTAATCGGAATGAGTTTGTTAGCAAGACTTGATCAACCTTGTTAGTGGATTCCTTTTGACGAGCATGAGATGGATGAAACTAGAAGCACAACCTTCTGTACCCTCTCTATACTTTCTGTTATTTATACTAAATAAAGTAAAAATAAATAATTTTCTGTCTGTTATCTGATTATCCGTGCAATATAAAAATACTTTTGTGCAAAACTTTCATTTCCATTCTAGGAACTCGCCACCTATGGTGGAATTTCATTTATATGATGAGCATAAGGAGATGTCACTCTATGATTTCTGTCGGATTTGTTTAGTCCCTTTTGGAGGCAAGACAGAAGAACGACATCATGATGATGTGGTGGGGTTTATTAATACTATCACTGTAGGAGAAACTAGGAAGGTTTCCGATGCACGAATCACTAGCATACATTTTTCCTGTTTTATGTTACTTTGCACTATTTGCAAGTCGTTGCTTAATTGGACGCGGAAACTGTGGAAACCTTAGTATCCCTGATATAATTATTCTGCTCCACGGTTGATACAGTGATAACACTTTTAGTATGGGCGGTATTATTGCTAGACGGTTAAGTATGAACCGTACTAAGGGTCCCATCTTTGGAGGCATCTATGCCTCACGCCTAGCCGCACATTTTAACATACCTATTAGGCATGCTGAGAAGGAAGAAAAGGTGCTGCCCCGTGTTTATCTAGATTATAAAAGTATGGTAGCACATGATTTTATTGTTAAGAATAGGGCAGGGGAGCTTAAATATCAATTGTTCTTTAACAAACATCATCCTGAGACTATTACCCTGCCTACTCCTTCTTTGTTTGATTTGACTGTAGGAACGTACCTTGTTCTGTTGACGACTATTCACGCCTACCGGAACCCTGCACCAGCCGATGAGCCAGAACCGGAACCACAATTTGATCCTTCACGACAGTCTAACTATCAGTGGGATCCGGAGATGATTGCCAGCCAGTGGCAATCGGAGCCTTCTTCTTCCTCATCACAGTATGACCCCAACTATTATTATGGATATCAGCCAGGCCAGCCGTGGTCGTAGACCAACTTAGGCCAAAATCCTAAGCTTGGGGGAGTACGTATTTCCCACCGACATTACATTTATGTTCACACACACTCATTGCTAGATGTCGGTGCTCATACTTTTTCGTTGTATCATCCATGCTAGTTTATTTCCTTTTATGTTTTCTTCTTGTGTGTTTAATAAACCTTAAGAAAAACAAAAAAAATTAGTTGTAGCTTTTAATTAATTTACTCTCCATGCTTATAGTAGTAATTAAAAAGAAAACCCAAAAATATTTCATGTTCTTCTTTTGCTTGTTGGGAGCTTTCCCATGTAAATAGTTCTATTTCTTTTCTTTCCTTTGGGGGTCAGTAGGAGAAGACTATGATTAAATTGTTGAAGTGGCTCTTATATGCATTGTTGTTTATCTAACAAAAGAGCCCATATTGCTTTGTCTTCTCCTGTTTATTGAATGCTCGCAGATTCCAGCTTAGTCCAATGCACGTGCACTCTTATTATCATTCACATCGTTCGGTCGTGCAAGTGAAAGGCAATTATGATGATATATGATGGACTGACTGAGATGAGAAAAGCTGGTATGAACTCAACCTCTTCTGTTTTTGTAAATATGATGAGTTCATCGTTCTTGATTCAGCTTGTTATGAATAAACATGTTTGCAATGACAATTCGAGATCATAGTTGCTTGTGCCATGCTTGATTAGCTACGAGTTATAATGGTTTACCTTGTGTGCCAACATGCTATTAAAATGGTTATGATGCGGTATGATAGGGTGGTATCCTCCTCTGAATGATTTAAGTGACTTGACTTGGCACATGTTCACGCATGTAGTTGAAGCAAATCAACATAGCCTTCACGATATTATGTTCATGGTGGATTATATCCTACTCATGCTTGCATCTAATGTTTATTAATTTTAATGCATGTACATGGTTGTTGTCGCTCTCTAGTTGGTCGCTTCCCAGTCTTTTGCTAGCCTTCACCTGTACTAAGCGGGAATACTGCTTGTGCATCCAATCCCTTAAACCCCAAAGTTATTCCAGATGAGTCCACTATACCTTCCTATATGCGGTATCTACCTGTCATTCCAAGTAAATTTGTATGTGCCAAACTCTAAACCTTCAAATAATCATCCTGTTTTGTATGCTCGAATAGCTCATGTATCAACTAGGGATGTCTGTATCTTCCATGCTAGGCGGGTTATTCTCAAGAGGAGTGGACTCCGCTCCTCACTCACGAGATAAATGGCTGGTCACCGGGATGCCCAGTCCCATGCTTTATGCAAACTAAATCAAAATAATTGCAAAACAAAACTCCCCCTGGGACCTGATGTATGTTGGAGGCACTCGTTGTTTCGAGCAAGCCATGGATTGATGTTTGTTGGTGGAGGGGGAGTATAAACTTTACCATTCTGTTTGGGAACCGCCTATAATGTGTGTAGCATGGAAGATATCGCCATCTCTTGGTTGTTATGTTGACAATGAAAGTATACCACTCAAAATATTATTCACCTCTATTTCAAAACCGAGCTCTGGCACCTCTACAAATCCGTGCTTCCCTCTGCGAAGGGCCTATCTATTTACTTTTATGTTGAGTCATCACCTTCTTATTAAAAGCACTAGTTAGAGAGCGCAGCTGCCATTTGCATTCATTACTATTAATTTATATTGGGTGTGACTATGATTGGATCTCTTTTACCATGAATTACAATGTCTAGTCAGTCCTTGATCTTTAAAGGTGCTCTGCATTTATGTTTTACGGTCTCAGAAAGGGCTAGCGAGATACCATGTTGTTATATCATATTATGATTGTTTTGAGAAAGTGTTGTTATCCGAGATTTATTATTATGGCTTGCTAGTTGATTATGCTATTGATATGGGTAATTATGAGATCTGAGAATTATTGCAAATATGGTTAGTTATAATCTTTGCTGAAAACTTGAATGCTAGCTTGACATATTTATAACAACAAGAGCAAACAGAGTTTGTAAAAGTTTTCCTTTATTTCTTTCAGTTTGTCAACTGAATTGCTTGAGGACAAGCAAGGGTTTAAGCCTGGGGGAGTTGATACGCCTCCGTCGTATCTACTTTTCCAAACACTTTTGCCCTTGTTTTGGACTCTAACTTGTATGATTTGAATGGAACAAACCCGGACTGACGCTGTTTTCAGCAGAATTGCCATGATGTTGTTTTATGTGCAGAAAACAAAAGTTCCCGGAATGACCTGAAACTCCACGGAATGTCTTCCAATAAATAATAAAAAATCCTCGCCAAAGATGAAGACCAGGGGGCCCACACCCTTCTCACGAGGGTGGGGGCGCCCCCCCTAGGGCGCGCCCCCCAACCTTGTGGGGCCCCTGGAGACCTCCCGACTCCAACTCCAACTCTATATAACTGCTTTCGGGGAGAAAAAATAGGGAAGAATATTTCATCGCGTTTTATGATACGGAGCCGCCGCCAAGCCCTAAAACCTCCCGGGAGGGCTGATCTGGAGTCCGTTCGGGGCTCCGGAGAGGGGGATTCGTCGCCATCGTCATCATCAACCATCCTCCATCACCACATGATGCTCACCGCCATGCGTGAGTAATTCCATCGTAGGCTTGCTGGACGGTGATGGGTTGGATGAGATTTATCATGTAATCGAGTTAGTTTTGTTAGGGTTTGATCCATAGTATCCACTATGTTCTGAGATTGATGTTGCTATGACTTTGCTATGCTTAATGCTTGTCACTAGGGCCCGAGTGCCATGATTTCAGATCTGAACCTATTATGTTTTCATCAATATATGAGAGTTCTTGATCCTATCTTGCAAGTCTATAGTCACCTATTATGTGTTATGATCCGTTAACCCCGAAGTGACAATAATCAGCATACTTACCGGTGATGACCGTAGTTTGAGGAGTTCATGTATTCACTATGTGCTAATGCTTTGTTCCGGTTCTCTATTAAAAGGAGGCCTTAATATCCCTTAGTTTCCATTAGGACCCTGCTGCCACGCGAGGGTAGGACAAAAGATGTCATACAAGTTCTTTTCCATAAGCACATATGACTATATTCGCAATACATGCCTATATTACATTGATGAACTGGTGCTAGTTCTGTGTCACCCTATGTTATGACTGTTACATGATGAACCACATCCGGCATAATTATCCATCACTGATCCGATGCCTACGAGCTTTCCATATACTCGTTTACGCTTATTTACTTTCCCATTGCTATTGTTACAATCACTACAAAATACCAAAAACATTACTTTGCTTTCGTTACTGTTTTGTTACCGTTACCATCACTATCATATTACTTTGCTACTAAACACTTGGCTGCATATACTAAGTTTCCAGGTGTGGTTGAATTGACAACTCAGTTGCTAATACTTGAGAATATTCTTTGGCTCCCCTTGTGTCGAATCAATAAATTTGGGTTGAATACTCTACCCTCGAAAGTTGTTGCGATCCCCTGTACTTGTGGGTTATCAACTACTAATAGCAAGACTTCTCCCATGTCCTCAGGAACAAAAGTAACTACTCACAAAGCATAAACATGTTCATAATCAGAGGGGTATTAATGTGCATATAGGATCTGAACATATGATCTTCCACCAATTAAACCAACTAGCATCAACTACAAGGAGTAATTAACACTACTAGCAACCTACTAGCACCAATCCCGGACTTGGAGACAAGAATTGGATACAAGAGATGAACTAGGGTTTTGAGATGAGATGGTGTTGATGAAGATGTTGATGGAGATTGCCCTCTCCCGATGAGAGGAGCGTTGGTGATGACGATGGCGATGATTTCCCCCTCCGGGAGGGAAGTTTCCCCAGCAGAACAGCTGCGCCAGAACTCTAGATTGGTTCCGCCAAGGTTCCACCTCGTGGCGGCGGAGTTTCATCTGAGAAGATGGCTTGTGATTATTTTCCCATCGAAAGACTCCATATAGCAGAAGATGGTCACCAGAGGGCCACCAGGGGGCCCACGAGGTAGGGGGCGCGCCCAGGGGGTAGGGCACGCCCCCACCCTCGTGGGCAGGGTGTTGTTGGGTTTCGTAGTAATTTCAAAAAATTTCCTACGCGCACACAGGATCATGTGATGCATAGCAACGAGAGGAGAGTGTTGTCTACGTACCCAACGGAGACCGACTGCGGAAGCGATGACACGACGTAGAGGAAGTAGTCGTACGTCTTCACGATCCAACCGATCAAGCACCGAAACTACGGCACCTCCGAGTTCGAGCACACGTTCAGCTCGATGACGATCCCCGGACTCCGATCCAGCAAAGTGTCGGGGAAGAGTTTCGTCAGCACGACGGCGTGGTGACGATCTTGATGAACTACAGCAGCAGGGCTTCGCCTAAACTCCGCTACAGTATTATCGAGGAATATGGTGGCAGGGGGCACCGCACACGGCTAAGGAATCGATCACGTGGATCAACTTGTGTCAACTTGTGTGTTTAGAGGTGCCCCTGCCTCCGTATATAAAGGAGGAGAGGAGGGAGGCTGGCCGGCCAAGGGGGGAGGCGCAGGAGAGTCCTACTCCCTCTGGGAGTAGGATTCCCCCTCCAATCCTAGTCCAACTAGGATTCCTCGGAGGGGAAAAGAGGAGGAGGGGGCCGGCCACCTCTCCTAGTCCTAATAGGACTAGGGGAAGGGGGTGGTGCGCAGCCCATCTAGGGCAGCCCCTTCTCTTTTCCACTAAGGCCCACTATGGCCCAAATAGCTCCCGGGGGGTTCCGGTAACCCTCTCGGTAACCCGGTAAAATCCCGATTTCACCCGGAACACTTCCGATGTCCAAACATAGACTTCCAATATATCAATCTTTATGTCTCGACCATTTCGAGACTCCTCGTCATGTCCGTGATCACATCCGGGACTCCGAACAACCTTCGGTACATCAAAAATGCATAAACTCATAATATAACTGTCATCGTAACCTTAAGCGTGCGGACCCTACGGGTTCGAGAACAATGTAGACATGACCGAGACACGTCTCCGGTCAATAACCAATAGCGGGACCTGGATGCCCATATTGGCTCCTACATATTCTACGAAGATCTTTATCGGTCAGACCGCATAACAACATACGTTGTTCCCTTTGTCATCGGTATGTTACTTGCCCGAGATTCGATCGTCGGTATCCAATACCTAGTTCAATCTCGTTACCGGCAAGTCTCTTTACTCGTTCCGTAATACATCATCTCACAACTAACATATTAGTTGTAATGCTTGCAAGGCTTATGTGATGTGTATTACCGAGAGGGCCCAGAGATACCTCTCCGACAATCGGAGTGACAAATCCTAATCTCGAAATACGTCAACCCAACATCGACCATTGGAGACACCTGTAGTACTCCTTTATAATCACCCAGTTACGTTGTGATGTTTGGTAGTACCCAAAGTGTTCCTCCGGTAAACGGGAGTTGCATAATCTCATAGTCATAGGAACATGTATAAGTCATGAAGAAAGCAATAGCAACATACTAAACGATCGGGTGCTAAGCTAATGGAATGGGTCATGTCAATCAGATCATTCTACTAATGATGTGACCTCGTTAATCAAATAACAACTCATTGTTCATGGTTAGGAAACATAACCATCTTTGATTAACGAGCTAGTCAAGTAGAGGCATACTAGTGACACTCTGTTTGTCTATGTATTCACACATGTATTATGTTTCCGGTAAATACAATTCTAGCATGAATAATAAACATTTATCATGATTATAAGGAAATAAATAATAACTTTATTATTGCCTCTAGGGCATATTTCCTTCAGTCTCCCACTTGCACTAGAGTCAATAATCTAGATTACACTGTAACGAATCTAACACCCATGGAGCTTTGGTGCTGATCATGTTTTGCTCGTGGAAGAGGCTTAGTCAACGGGTCTGCAACATTCAGATCCGTATGTATCTTGCAAATCTCTATGTCTCCCACCTGGACTAGATCCCGGATGGAGTTGAAGCGTCTCTTGATGTGTTTGGTCCTTTTGTGAAATCTGGATTCCTTTGCCAAGGCAATTGCACCAGTATTGTCACAAAAGATTTTCATTGGACCCGATGCACTAGGTATGACACCTAGATCGGATATGAACTCCTTCATCCAGACTCCTTCATTTGCTGCTTCCGAAGCAGCTATGTATTCCGCTTCACATGTAGATCCCGCTACGACGCTTTGTTTAGAATTGCACCAACTGACAGCTCCACCGTTTAATGTAAACACGTATCCGGTTTGCGATTTAGAATCATCCGGATCAGTGTCAAAGCTTGCATCAACGTAACCTTTTATGATGAGCTCTTTGTCACTTCCATATACGAGAAACATATCCTTAGTCCTTTTCAGGTATTTCAGGATGTTCTTGACCGCTGTCCAGTGATCCATTCCTGGATTACTTTGGTACCTCCCTGCTAAACTTATAGCAAGGCACACATCAGGTCTGGTACACAGCATTGCATACATGATAGAGCCTATGGCTGATGCATAGGGAACATCTTTCATATTCTCTCTTTCTTCTGCAGTGGTCGGGCATTGAGTCTTACTCAATTTCACACCTTGTAATACAGGCAAGAACCCTTTCTTTGCTTGATCCATTTTGAACTTCTTCAAAATTTTGTCAAGGTATGTGCTTTGTGAAAGTCCAATTAAGCGTCTTGATCTATCTCTATAGATCTTAATGCCTAATATGTAAGCAGCTTCACCGAGGTCTTTCATTGAAAATTTTTTATTCAAGTATCCCTTTATGCTATCCAGAAATTCTATATCATTTCCAATCAGTAATATGTCATCCACATATAATATCAGAAATGCTACAGAGCTCCCACTCACTTTCTTGTAAATACAGGCTTCTCCGAAAGTCTGTATAAAACCAAATGCTTTGATCACACTATCAAAACGTTTATTCCAACTCCGAGAGGCTTGCACCAGTCCATAAATGGATCGCTGGAGCTTGCACACTTTGTTAGCTCCCTTTGGATCGACAAAACCTTCTGGTTGCATCATATACAACTCTTCTTCCAGAAATCCATTCAGGAATGCAGTTTTGACATCCATTTGCCAAATTTCATAATCATAAAATGCGGCAATTGCTAACATGATTCGGACGGACTTAAGCATCGCTACGAGTGAGAAGGTCTCATCGTAGTCAATTCCTTGAACTTGCCGAAAACCTTTTGCGACAAGTCGAGCTTTGTAGACAGTAACATTGCCATCAGCGTCAGTCTTCTTCTTAAAAATCCATTTATTCTCAATTGCTTGCCGATCATCGGGCAAGTCAACCAAAGTCCATACTTTGTTCTCATACATGGATCCCATCTCAGATTTCATGGCTTCAAGCCACTTTACGGAATCTGGGCTCACCATCGCTTCTTCATAGTTCGTAGGTTCATCATGATCTAGTAGCATGACCTCCAGAACAGGATTACCGTACCACTCTGGTGCGGATCTTACTCTGGTTGATCTACGCGGTTCAGTAGTATCTTGATCTGAAGTTTCATGATCATTATCATTGGCTTCCTCACTAACTGGTGTAGGTGTCACTGAAACAGTTTTCTGTGATGAACTACTTTCCAGTAAGGGAGCAGGTACAGTTACCTCGTCAAGTTCTACTTTCCTCCCACTCACTTCTTTCGAGAGAAACTCCTTCTCTACAAATGATCCATTCTTAGCAACGAATGTTTTGCCTTCGGATCTGTGATAGAAGGTGTACCCAACAGTTTCCTTTGGGTATCCTATGAAGACACATTTCTCCGATTTGGGTTCGAGCTTATCAGGTTGAAGCTTTTTCACATAAGCATCGCAGCCCCAAACTTTAAGAAACGACAACTTTGGTTTCTTGCCAAACCACAGTTCATAAGGCGTCGTCTCAACGGATTTTGATGGTGCCCTATTTAACGTGAATGCGGCCGTCTCTAAAGCATATCCCCAAAATGATAGCGGTAAATCAGTAAGAGACATCATAGATCGCACCATATCTAGTAAAGTACGATTACGACGTTCGGACACACTATTACGCTGTGGTGTTCCGGGTGGCGTGAGTTGCGAAACTATTCCACAGTTTTTCAAATGTACACCAAACTCGTAACTCAAATATTCTCCTCCACGATCAGATCGTAGAAACTTTATTTTCTTGTTACGATGATTTTCAACTTCACTCTGAAATTCTTTGAACTTTTCAAATGTTTCAGACTTATGTTTCATTAAGTAAATATACCCATATCTGCTTAAATCATCTGTGAAGGTGAGAAAATAACGATATCCGCCACGAGCCTCAATATTCATCGGGCCACATACATCGGTATGTATGATTTCCAACAAATCTGTTGCTCTCTCCATAGTACCGGAGAACGGTGTTTTAGTCATCTTGCCCAAGAGGCACGGTTCGCAAGTACCAAGTGATTCATAATCAAGTGGTTCCAAAAGTCCATCGGTATGGAGTTTCTTCATGCGCTTTATACCGATATGACCTAAACGACAGTGCCACAAATAAGTTACACTTTCATTATCAACTCTGCATCTTTTGGCTTCAACATTATGAATATGTGTATTACTACTATCGAGATTCAATAAAAATAGACCACTCTTCAAGGGTGCATGACCATAAAAGATATTACTCATATAAATAGAACAACCATTATTCTCTGATTTAAATGAATAACCGTCTCGCATTAAACAAGATCCAGATATAATGTTCATGCTCAACGCTGGCACCAAATAACAATTACTTAGGTCTAATATTAATCCCGAAGGTAGATGTAGAGGTAGCGTGCCGACTGCGATCACATCGACTTTGGAACCGTTTCCCACGCGCATCGTCACCTCGTCCTTTGCCAGTGCCCGCTTATTCTGTAGTCCCTGTTTCGAGTTGCAAATATTAGCAACAGAACCGGTATCAAATACCCAGGTGCTACTGCGAGTTCTAGTAAGGTACACATCAATAACATGTATATCACATATACCTTTGTTCACCTTGCCATCCTTCTTATCCGCCAAATACTTGGGGCAGTTCCGCTTCCAGTGACCAGTCTGCTTGCAGTAGAAGCACTCAGTTTCAGGCTTAGGTCCAGACTTAGGTTTCTTATCTTGAGCAGCAACTTGCTTGCCGTTCTTCTTGAAGTTCCCCTTTTTCTTCCCTTTGCCCTTTTTCTTGAAACTAGTGGTCTTGTTAACCATCAACACTTGATGCTCCTTCTTGATTGCTACCTCCGCAGCTTTCAGCATTGCGAAGAGCTCGGGAATAGTCTTGTTCATCCCTTGCATATTATAGTTCATTACGAAGCTCTTGTAGCTTGGTGGCAGTGATTGGAGAATTCTGTCGATGACGCAATCATCCGGAAGATTAACTCCCAATTGAATCAAGTGATTATTATACCCAGACATTTTGAGTATATGCTCACTGACAGAACTGTTCTCCTCCATCTTGCAGCTATAGAACTTATTGGAGACTTCATATCTCTCAATCCGGGCATTTGCTTGAAATATTAACTTCAACTCCTGGAACATCTCATATGCTCCATGACGTTCAAAACGTCGTTGAAGTCCCGATTCTAAGCCGTAAAGCATGGCACACTGAACTATCGAGTAGTCATCAGCTTTGCTCTGCTAGATGTTCATAACATCTGGCGTTGCTCCAGCAGCAGGCCTGGCACCCAGCGGTGCTTCCAGGACGTAATTCTTCTGTGCAGCAATGAGGATAATCCTCAAGTTACGGACCCAGTCCGTGTAATTGCTACCATCATCTTTCAACTTTGCTTTCTCAAGGAACGCATTAAAATTCAACGGAACAACAGCACGAGCCATCTATCTACAATCAACATAAACAAGCAAGATACTATCAGGTACTAAGTTCATGATAAATTTAAGTTCAATTAATCATATTACTTAAGAACTCCCACTTAGATAGACATCCCTCTAATCCTCTAAGTGATTACGTGATCCAAATCAACTAAACCATAACCGATCATCACGTGAGATGGAGTAGTTTTCAATGGTGAACATCGTTATGTTGATCATATCTACTATATGATTCACGCTCGACCTTTCGGTCTCCGTGTTCCGAGGCCATATCTGCATATGCTAGGCTCATCAAGTTTAACCTGAGTATTCTGCGTGTGCAAAAACTGGCTTGCACCCGTTGTAGATGGACGTAGAGCTTATCACACCCGATCATCACGTGGTGTCTGGGCACGACGAACTTTGGCAACGGTGCATACTCAGGGAGAACACTTCTTGATAATTTAATGAGAGATCATCTTATAATGCTACCGTCAATCAAAGCAAGATAAGATGCATAAAAAGATAAACATCACATGCAATCAATATAAGTGATATGATATGGCCATCATCATCTCGTGCTTGTGATCTCCATCTCCGAAGCACCGTCATGATCACCATCATCACCGGCGCGACACCTTGATATCCATCGTAGCATCGTTGTCGTCTCGCCAATCATATGCTTTCACGACTATCACTACCGTTTAGTAATAAAGTTAAGCATTACATCGCGATTGCATTGCATACAATAAAGCGACAACCATACGGCTCCTGCCAGTTGCCGATAACTTGGTTACAAAACATGATCATCTCATACAATAAAATTCAGCATCATGCCTTGACCATATCACATCACAACATGCCCTGCAAAAACAAGTTAGACGTCCTCTACTTTGTTGTTGCAATTTTTACGTGGCTGCTACGGGCTTAAGTAAGAACCAATCTCACCTACGCATCAAAACCACAACGATAGTTTGTCAAATAGACTCCATTTTAACCTTCGCAAGGACCGGGCGTAGCCATACTTGGTTCAACTAAAGTTGGAGAGACAGTCGCCCGCAAGCCATCTCTGTGCAAAGCACGTCGAGGGAACCGGTCTCGCATAAGCGTACGCGTAAGGTTGGTCTGGGTCGTCTCGTCCAACAATACCGCCGAACCAAAATATGACATGCTGGTAGGCAGTATGACTTGTATCGTCCACAACTCACTTGTGTTCTACTCGTGCATATAACATCAACATCAATAACCAGGCTCGGATGCCACTGTTGGGTTTCGTAGTAATTTCAAAAATTTTCCTACGCGCACACAGGATCATGTGATGCATAGCAACGAGAGGAGAGTGTTGTCTACGTACCCAACGGAGACCGACTGCGGAAGCGATGACACGACGTAGAGGAAGTAGTCGTACGTCTTCACGATCCAACCGATCAAGCACCGAAACTACGGCACCTCCGAGTTCGAGCACACGTTCAGCTCGATGACGATCCCCGGACTCCGATCCAGCAAAGTGTCGGGGAAGAGTTTCGTCAGCACGACGGCGTGGTGACGATCTTGATGAACTACAGCAGCAGGGCTTCGCCTAAACTCCGCTACAGTATTATCGAGGAATATGGTGGCAGGGGGCACCGCACACGGCTAAGGAATCGATCACGTGGATCAACTTGTGTCAACTTGTGTGTTTAGAGGTGCCCCTGCCTCCGTATATAAAGGAGGAGAGGAGGGAGGCTGGCCGGCCAAGGGGGGAGGCGCAGGAGAGTCCTACTCCCTCTGGGAGTAGGATTCCCCCTCCAATCCTAGTCCAACTAGGATTCCTCGGAGGGGAAAAGAGGAGGAGGGGGCCGGCCACCTCTCCTAGTCCTAATAGGACTAGGGGAAGGGGGTGGTGCGCAGCCCATCTAGGGCAGCCCCTTCTCTTTTCCACTAAGGCCCACTATGGCCCAAATAGCTCCCGGGGGGTTCCGGTAACCCTCTCGGTAACCCGGTAAAATCCCGATTTCACCCGGAACACTTCCGATGTCCAAACATAGACTTCCAATATATCAATCTTTATGTCTCGACCATTTCGAGACTCCTCGTCATGTCCGTGATCACATCCGGGACTCCGAACAACCTTCGGTACATCAAAAATGCATAAACTCATAATATAACTGTCATCGTAACCTTAAGCGTGCGGACCCTACGGGTTCGAGAACAATGTAGACATGACCGAGACACGTCTCCGGTCAATAACCAATAGCGGGACCTGGATGCCCATATTGGCTCCTACATATTCTACGAAGATCTTTATCGGTCAGACCGCATAACAACATACGTTGTTCCCTTTGTCATCGGTATGTTACTTGCCCGAGATTCGATCGTCGGTATCCAATACCTAGTTCAATCTCGTTAACGGCAAGTCTCTTTACTCGTTCCGTAATACATCATCTCACAACTAACATATTAGTTGTAATGCTTGCAAGGCTTATGTGATGTGTATTACCGAGAGGGCCCAGAGATACCTCTCCGACAATCGGAGTGACAAATCCTAATCTTGAAATACGCCAACCCAACATCGACCATTGGAGACACCTGTAGTACTCCTTTATAATCACCCATTTACGTTGTGACGTTTGGTAGTACCCAAAGTGTTCCTCCGGTAAACGGGAGTTGCATAATCTCATAGTCGTAGGAACATGTATAAGTCATGAAGAAAGCAATAGCAACATACTAAACGATCAGGTGCTAAGCTAATGGAATGGGTCATGTCAATCAGATCATTCTACTAATGATGTGACCTCGTTAATCAAATAACAACTCATTGTTCATGGTTAGGAAACATAACCATCTTTGATTAACGAGCTAGTCAAGTAGAGGCATACTAGTGACACTCTGTTTGTCTATGTATTCACACATGTATTATGTTTCCGGAAAATACAATTCTAGCATGAATAATAAACATTTATCATGATTATAAGGAAATAAATAATAACTTTATTATTGCCTCTAGGGCATATTTCCTTCATATCATCCATATAAGCTTCCACATTCCGACTGATTTGGGTGAGTAGACACTTCTGAATCATTCGCATAAAAGTGGCTCCGGCATTCTTGAGGCCGAATGGCATGGTGATATAGCAGAAGCACCCGAATGGAGTGATGAAAGCTGTTTTTACCTCATCGGGCCCGTACAGACGGATCTGGTGGTACCCGGAGTAAGCATCTAAAAAAGACAACCTCTCGCATCCCGCGGTCGAGTCAACAATTTGATCTATGCGAGGGAGAGGAAAGTGATCTTTCGGGCAGGCCCGGTTGATGTGCTTGAAATCAATGCACATTCGGAGCGACTTGTCCTTCTTAGGAACCATGACGACATTAGCGAGCCACTCGGAGTGGTATATCTCTCGGATAAATCCTGCCGCCAACAGTCGAGCCACTTCTTCACCGATGGCCTTTCTCTTCTGGACGGCGGACCGCCGAAGATGCTCTTTGACTGGTTTTGCAGACGAGTCGACTCTTAGGCGATGCTCAGCCAGTCCCCTGGGAACACCTGGCATGTCAGCGGGCTTCCATGCAAAAATGTCCCAGTTCTCACGGAGGAACTGGATGAGCGCTTCTTCCTATTTTGGGTCGAGTGTTATGGAGATGCGGGTCGTGTTGGGTTTCGTAGTAATTTCAAAAATTTTCCTACGCGCACACAGGATCATGTGATGCATAGCAACGAGAGGAGAGTGTTGTCTACGTACCCAGCGCAGACCGACTGCGGAAGCAATGACACGACGTAGAGGAAGTAGTCGTACGTCTTCACGATCCAACCGATCAAGCACCGAAACTACGGCACCTCCGAGTTCGAGCACACGTTCAGCTCGATGACGATCCCCGGACTCCGATCCAGCAAAGTGTCGGGGAAGAGTTTCGTCAGCACGACGGCGTGGTGACGATCTTGATGAACTACAGCAGCAGGGCTTCGCCTAAACTCCGCTACAGTATTATCGAGGAATATGGTGGCAGGGGGCACCGCACACGGCTAAGGAATCGATCACGTGGATCAACTTGTGTCAACTTGTGTGTTTAGAGGTGCCCCTGCCTCCGTATATAAAGGAGCCAAGGGGGGAGGAGGCGCCGGCCAGGAAGAGGTGGCGCAGGAGGAGTCCTACTCCTACCGGGAGTAGGACTCCCCCCCAATCCTATTCCAACTAGGATTCCCAAGGGGGAAAGAGGGAGAGGGGTGGCCGGCCACCTCTCCTAGTCCTAATAGGACTAGGGGAAGGGGGGAGGCGCGCAGCCCCCTTGGGCTGCCCCTTTCTCCTTTCCACTAAGGCCCATGATGGCCCATATGGCTCCCGGGGGGTTCCGGTAACCTCCCGGTAACCCGGTAAAATCCCGATTTCACCCGGAACACTTCCGATGTCCAAACATAGACTTCCAATATATCAATCTTTATGTCTCGACCATTTCGAGACTCCTCGTCATGTCCGTGATCACATCCGGGACTCCGAACAACCTTCGGTACATCAAAATGCATAAACTCATAATATAACTGTCATCGTAACCTTAAGCGTGCGGACCCTACGGGTTCGAGAACAATGTAGACATGACCGAGACACGTCTCTGGTCAATAACCAATAGCGGGACCTGGGTGCCCATATTGGTTCCTACATATTCTACGAAGATCTTTATCGGTCAGACCGCATAACAACATACGTTGTTCCCTTTGTCATCGGTATGTTACTTGCCCGAGATTCGATCGTCGGTATCCAATACCTAGTTCAATCTCGTTACCGGCAAGTCTCTTTACTCGTTCCGTAATACATCATCTCACAACTAACATATTAGTTGTAATGCTTGCAAGGCTTATGTGATGTGTATTACCGAGAGGGCCCAGAGATACCTCTCCGACAATCGGAGTGACAAATCCTAATCTCGAAATACGCCAACCCAACATCGACCATTGGAGACACCTGTAGTACTCCTTTATAATCACCCAGTTACGTTGTGACGTTTGGTAGTACCCAAAGTGTTCCTCCGGTAAACGGGAGTTGCATAATCTCATAGTCAAGGGAACATGTATAAGTCATGAAGAAAGCAATAGCAACATACTAAACGATTGGGTGCTAAGCTAATGGAATGGGTCATGTCAATCAGATCATTCTACTAATGATGTGACCTCGTTAATCAAATAACAACTCATTGTTCATGGTTAGGAAACATAACCATCTTTGATTAACGAGCTAGTCAAGTAGAGGCATACTAGTGACACTTTGTTTGTCTATGTATTCACACATGTATTATGTTTCCGGTAAATACAATTCTAGCATGAATAATAAACATTTATCATGATTATAAGGAAATAAATAATAACTTTATTATTGCCTCTAGGGCATATTTCCTTCGGGTGTGGCCCCCCTGGTGAAGTTCTTGCGCTCAATGTTTTTTATATATTTGGAAAACATCATCCGTGAAGTTACAGGACTGTTGGAGCTGTGCAGAATAGGTCTCTAATATTTGCTCCTTTTCCAGCCAGAATCCCAGCTGCCGGCATTCTCCCTCTTTATGTAAACCTTGTAAAATAAGAGAGAATAGGCATAGGTATTGTGACATAATGTGTAATAACAGCCCATAATGCAATAAATATTGATATAAAAGCATGATGCAAAATGGACGTATCAACTCCCCCAAGCTTAGACCTTGCTTGTCCTCAAGCGAAAAGACGAAATCGGAAAATATGTCCACATGTTTAGAGATGAAGGTGTCGATAAAAATAAATTACGGACATGAGGGCATCATGATCATTCTTAGAACAACAACTTATATAATTCTTGTCATATGATTTCTTATGCTAGAGTAATAATTCAATCACAATATCAAGTATGAACTGTAAACTTCATTGAAAACTAACAAACTATAATCTCAGTCATTGAAGCAATTGCAATTTATCATAACATAGGAAAGAGTCAATGTATAAGAGCTTTTCAGCAAGTCCACATACTCAACTATCATATAATCTTTCACAATTGCTGACACTCACACACTACTTATGGGTATGGAGTTTTAATCGGACACGGAGAAAGATAGGGGCTTATAGTTTTTGCCTCCCAACATTTTACCTCAAGGGTAATGTCAATAGTAATAGTTCATGAAAACCCACATCCAATTAGCCATATATACTAGGATCTTTCCAACATATTGTGCTTGCCAAAGGATAAAATGTAAAAAGGAAGGGTGAAGATCACCATGACTCTTTTGTAGTGTAGGAGATAAAAGTAAAAGATAGGCCCTTTGCAGAGGGAAGCAGAGGTTGTCATGCGCTTTTATGGTTGGATGCACAAAATCCTAATGTGAAAGAACATCACTTTATATTGCCACTTGTGATATGGACCTTTATTATGCAGTCTGTCGCTTTTATTACTCCCATATCGCACGATCGTATAAAGCTTATTTCCTCCACACCAATCAATCATACATATTTAGAGAGCAATTTTTATTGCTTGCACCGATGACAACTTACTTGATGGGTCTTACTCAATCCATAGGTAGGTATGGTGGACTCTCATGGCAAAACTGGTTTAAGGGTATTTGGAAGAACACATAGTATCTCTACTTGGTGCAATGAATTTGGCTAGCATGAGGAAGAAAGGCAAGCTCAACACGTTGGAGGATCCAAGACAATATAATTTATCTCAGATGTAAGAAAACATAACCCATTATGTTATCTTCCTTGTCCAATGTCAACTCTTTAGTATGTCATATTTTAATGAGTGATCACAATCATAAAAGATGTCCAAGATAGTATATTTATATGTGAAGACCTCTCTTTCTTTATTACTTCCTATTAATTGCAACGATGACCAAAACTATGTTTGTCAACCCTCAACAACTTTTATTCATCATACTCTTTCTATGTGAGCTCATTACTCTCCATAAGACTCACATGATCTCTTTGTTTCTTTTCATTTCTTTCTCTTTTCTTTTATTCACTTAGGATCATGGCAAAATAATCAAGCCCTTGACTCAACACTAATCTTTATTATATAGCTCAAGGACTCGATTACATAGAAGGATAATAAAGCAAAACTCACGACTAGATCATACTAAGAACTTTTATTCTAGTAGATCAAAATATTACCAAAAGGATCGAACTAAGAAAAGCGGTAAAGACAAAAGTGATGGTGATACGATACCGGGGCACTCCCCCAAGCTTGGCAGTTGCCAAGTGGAGTGCCCATACCAGATACTCAATTCTTCTTTGTTGGAGGAGACGGTGGTGATGTTGTTGATGGCGTAGGCTTGTCGTCCTTCTTCTAAGGCATAGGCTCACCATCATAGAAGGATGACCGAGTCTCCGGGATCCTCAAATCTGTAGCCAAACTCATCCTTTTGAATCTATATTCATACTCACAGTGTTGGTTTTGCAGGTCATAGATTTGAGCTTGGAGGTGCTCAATTTTCTCGTGAAGCTTGAAGATGGTTTCCCCGATGTTCTCTGCATCCATCTTGTGTTTGTTGGTGAACTCTGCGGTCATCATGTAGTTGGAGTTGAGTCCACGCTCCACCATCCCCTGACACTTGAAAACTTGTTGCTCCATTCCCTCGAGCCTCGTCTCCATGATTCCGGTCCCCTTCGGTCCCTAAGCATCACGGATGTGCAGCAACCCATCACGCATCTCAATGGTTTGAGGGTGTCGCTGCACCTCTGCTAGGTAAGGGTTGATGACCTTCTTGAAGAACTTGTCCTTGGGTGCACTTGGAGACGTCATGATAATCTAGATCTGTCACAAAAACAACTCAAAACAAAGACAAGAGATTTTTGCGTGATACGGGAGTCAAAACCCCCAGGAGGTTATATAATGAATTTTTACCGACCAAAATACGTGTTCTGTAAGAAAACGGAGTCCGGAGAGCACACGAGGAGCCCACGAGGTAGGGGGCGCGCCCAGGGGGGTAGGGCGCGCCCTCCACCCTCGTGGAGCCCTCGTGTCCTTTCCAGAATGCTGCTTATTTTTCTAAATATTCCAAAACGGAGAATTATTGCCTTAAAACTGTTTTGGAGTCGGTTACTTACCGTACCACATACCTATTCCTTTTTGGAGTGTGGAACGTTCCGGTAAGTGTCCCTTATGTATTCCTCTGGAGTTATGGTTTCAATAACATTGGTTTCAACATTTATGGGATTACCTGAGATATAATGTTTGATTCTCTGACCATTTACCACCTTCGGATTTGTGCCTTCGAAGTTGTTGATTTTTATGGCACCGCAACGGTAGACCTCCTCGATAACGTAGGGACCTTCCCATTTAGAGAGAAGTTTTCCTGCAAAAAATCTTAAACGAGAGTTGTATAGCAATACATAATCACATACATTAAACTCACGCTTTTGTATCCTTTTATCATGCCATCTTTTAACTTTTTCTTTAAACAACTTGGCATTTTCGTAGGCTTGGGTTCTCCATTCATCAAGTGAGTTAATATCAAATAACCTCTTCTCACTGGCAAGTTTAAAGTCATAATTAAGTTCTTTAATAGCCCAATAAGCCTTGTGTTCTAGTTCGAGAGGTAAGTGACATGCTTTTCCATAGACCATTTTATACGGAGACATACCCATAGGATTTTTATATGCAGTTCTATAGGCCCATAATGCATCATCAAGTTTCTTGGACCAATTCTTTCTGGACCGATTAACAGTCTTTTGCAAAATTAATTTGAGTTCTCTATTACTCAATTCTACTTGACCACTAGACTGAGGGTGATAAGGGGATGCAATTCTATGATTAACATCATATTTAGCAAGCATTGTACGGAAAGCACCATGAATAAAATGTGAACCACCATCAGTCATTAAATATCTAGGGACACCAAACCTTGGAAAGATAACTTCTTTAAGCATTTTAATAGAAGTGTTATGATCAGCACTACTAGTTGGAATAGCTTCTACCCACTTAGTAACGTAATCAATAGCAACTAAAATATGTGTATAACCATTAGAGGAAGGAAAAGGTCCCATATAGTCAAAGCCCCAAACATCAAATGGTTCAATAACAAGTGAATAATTCATAGGCATTTCTTGACGTCTACTAATATTACCAATTCTTTGACATTCATCACAAGATAAGACAAACTTATGGGCATCCTTGAAGAGAGTAGGCCAATAAAAACCAGATTGTAGTACCTTATGTGCAGTTCTATCTCCAGCATGGTGCCCTCCATAAGCTTCGGAGTGACACTTGCGTAGGATCTGTTCCTGTTCATGCTCAGGTACACAACGTCTAATAACACCATCTACTCCTTCTTTATAAAGATGTGGGTCATCCCAAAAGTAATGCCTCAAATCATAGAAGAACTTTTTCTTTTGCCGGTATGTGAAACTAGGTGGTATAAACTTAGCAACAATGTAATTAGCATAATCAGCATACCATGGAGCAGTATGAGAAGCATTTATGACATTTAATTGCTCATCAGGAAAGATATCATCAATAGGTAGTGGGTCATCAAGCACATTTTCTAACCTAGACAAGTTGTGTGCAACGGGGTTCTCGGCTCCTTTTCTATCAACAATATGCAAATCAAATTCTTGAAGCAAGAGAACCCATCTAATAAGTCTAGGTTTAGCATCTTTATTTTCCATAAGATATTAAATAGCAGCATGATAAGTGTGAATAGTTACTTTAGAATCAACAATATAAGGTCTAAACTTATCACAGGCAAATACAACTGCTAAGAATTCTTTTTTAGTAGTAGCATAATTTCTTTGAGCATTGTCTAGAGTTTTACTAGCATATTGAATAACATTTAGTTTCTTATCAACTCTTTGTCCTAGAACAGCACCTACAACATAATCACTAGCATCACACATAATTTCAAAGGGTAAATTCCAATCAGGTGGCTGAACAATAGGTGCAGAGATCAATGCTTTCTTAAGTATTTCAAATGCTTCTACACAATCATCATCAAAGACAAATGGTATATCTTTTGTAATAAATTAGTCAGAGGACGAGAGATTTTTGAGAAGTCCTTAATGAACCTCCTATAAAAACCGGCATGACCAAGGAAACTTCTTATACCTTTGATGTCCTTGGGACATGGCATCTTTTCAATAGCATCAACCTTGGCTTTATCAACTTCAATACCTCTTTCAGAAACTTTATGCCCCAAGAAAATACCTTCATTAACCATAAAGTGGCACTTTTCCCAATTCAGGACAAGATTAGTTTCTTCACATCTCTACAAAACTCGATCAAGGTTGCTCAAGCAATCATCAAAACAAGATCCATAGACGGAAAAGTCATACATGAAAACCTCACAAATCTTTTCACAGAAGTCAGAGAATATAGCCATCATGCATATTTGAAAGGTAGCAGGTGCATTACATAAACCAAAAGGCATACGTCTATAAGAAAAAGTACCAAAAGGGCATGTAAAAGTAGCCTTTGATTGATCTTTGGCTTACACAGGTATTTGAGAGAAACCAGAATAACCATCTAGAAAGCAAAAATGTGTATGTTTGGATAATCTTTGTAGCATTTGATCGAGAAAAGGTAAGGGGTAATGATCCTTTTTAGTAGCCTTATTTAATTTGCGGAAATCAATTACCATCCTATAACCAGTAATAATTCTTTGAGGAATCAATTCATCTTTGTCATTAGGAACAATAGTAATACCTCCCTTCTTAGGGACACAATGGACAGGGCTTACCCACTGACTATCAGCAACGGGGTAAATTATACCTGTCTCAAGGAGCTTTAGTATCTCCTTTCTTACCACTTCTCTCATTTTAGGATTCAGACGGTGTTGATGATCACGAACTGGTTTAGCATCTTCTTCCAAATTAATTTTATGTTGGCATAGAGTGGGACTAATGCCCTTAAGATCATCAAGAGTATACCCAATAGCAGCACGGTGCTTCTTCAGAATTTTCAATAATATCTCTTCTTCATGTTCTAAAAGGTTAGCACTAATAATAACAGGATATATCTTTTTATCATCAAGATAATCATATTTAAGAGTATCTGGTAAAGGTTTAAGCTCAAACACGGGATCACCCTTGGGTGGAGGAGGATCTCCTAGGATTTCAACAGGTAAATTGTGTTTCAGAATAGGTTCCTGTTTAAAGAATACTTCATCTAATTCTCTTCTTTCATTCATAAACATATTATTTTCATGGTCTAGAAAATATTGTTCTAAAGGATCACTAGGAGGTACGACAATAGAAGCAAGACCAATAATTTCATCTTTACTTGGTAATTCTTCTTCACGGTGTTGTCTACTAAATTTAGAAAATTAAATTCATGAGTCATATCATCTAAACCGACAGTAACAACATCTCTTTTGCAATCTATGGTAGCATTAACAGTATTTAAGAAAGGTCTACCAAACATAATGGGACAAAAGCTATCTTGTGAGGAACCAAGAACAAGAAAATCAACAGGATATTTAGTTTTCCCACACAAGACTTCAACATCTCTAACAATTCCCATTGGTGAAATAGTATCTCTATTAGCAAGTTTAATTATCACATCAATATCTTCTAACTCAACAGGTGCAATGGCATGCATAATTTCTTTGTATAAGTCAATAGGTATTGCACTAGCACTAGCACCCATATCACATAAGCCATGATAACAATGATCTCCTATTTTAACAGAAATAACAGGCATACCTACCATAGGTCTGTTTTTATCTTTTGCACAAGGTTTAGCAATTCTAGCAGTCTCATCAAGGAAATGAATAACATGCCCATCAATATTATCAGACAAGAGATCTTTAACAATAGCAATATCAGGTTCAACTTTAATTTGCTCGAGAGGTGTATAAGTTTTAATATTGCTTTTACGAACCACAGTTGAAGCTTTAGCATGATCCTTTATCCTAACAGGAAAAGGTGGTTTCTCAACATAAGCGGTAGGAACAGTAGGATCATTATAAGTGACAGTCTTTTCTTCAACTTTAATTGGTGCAACTACTTTTACTTCTATGGGAGGATGATATTTAAACCACTTCTCCTTTGGGAGATCAACATAAGTAGCAAAAGATTCACAGAAAGAAGCTACTATATCAAGGTCAAGTCCATATTTAGTGCTAAATTTACGGAAAACATCGGTATCCATAAAAGATTTAACACAATCAAACTTAGGTGTCATACCTGACTCCTTACCTTTGTCGAGGTCCCAATTTTCAGAGTTGCTTTTAATTCTTTACAATAAATTCCATTTGAATTCAATAGTCGTCGTCATAAAAGAGCCAGCACAAGAAGTATCGAGCATGGTGCGATTGTTATCAGAAAGCCGAGCATATAAATTTTGAATAATCATCTCTCTTGAGAGCTCATGATTGGGGCATGAATATAACATTGATTTAAGCCTCCCCCAAGCTTGAGCGATGCTTTCTCCTTCGCGAGGCCAAAAATTATATATATAATTGCAAGATGCATAGGATAAAACTTCTGATGAAATTCCAATTTCAATCTTTTGTAGTTCCATGACCCCGTATCATCACATAGCATATACCATGTCAATGCGTCTTCCTTCAAAGATAAAGGGAAGACCTTCTTCTTAACAACATCTCCGAGTACACCTGCAAGCTTAAATAATCCACAAACTTCATCCACATATATTAGGTGCTCATCAGGACGCTTTGTTCCATCTCCTACAAAAGGATTAGCTAGCAGTTTTTCTATCATACCCGAAGGAATTTCAAAGCAGACATTTTCATTTTCAGTAGGTTCAGTAGGTTGATGAGCAACTCTTTGCTCTACTGGTCGGGGTGAAGATGCCCCGAACAAGCCCCTCAGAGGATTACTTTCCATAGTAACAAGTGACAGTAAATTTCAGCACACTATATAAATTTTTCCTTACCAAATTCCACCTACCAAAAGCGCTTCACTCCCCGGCAACGGCGCTAGAAAAGAGTCTTGATGACCCACAAGTATAGGGGATCTATCGTAGTCCTTTATATAAGTAAGAGTGTCGAACCCAACGAGGAGCAGAAGGAAATGATAAGCGGTTTCCAGCAAGGTATTTTCTGCAAGTACTGAAACAAGTGGTAACAGATAGTTCTGTGATAGGATAATTTGTAACGAGCAACAAGTAACAAAAGTAAATAAAGTGCAGCAAGGTGGCCCAATCCTTTTTGTAGCAAAGGACAAGCCTGGACAAACTCTTATATAGAGAAAAGCGCTCCCGAGGACACATGGGAATATCGTCAAGCTAGTTTTCATCACGTTCATATGATTCGCGTTCAATACTTTGATAATTTGGTATGTGGGTGGACCGGTGCTTGGGTACTGTCCTTACTTGGACAAGCATCCCACATATGATTAACCTCTATTGCAAGCATCCGCAACTACAACAAAAGTATTAAGGTAAACCTAACCATAGCTTGAAACATATGGATCCAAATCAGCCCCTTACGAAACAATGCATAAAGTAGGGTTTAAGCTTCTGTCACTCTAGCAACCCATCATCTACTTATTACTTCCCAATGCCTTCCTCTAGGCCCAAATAATGGTGAAGTGTCATGTACTCGACGTTCACATAACACCACTAGAGGAGAGACAACATACATCTCATCAAAATATCGAACGAATACCAAATTCACATGACTACTAATAGCAAGACTTCTCCCATGTCCTCAGGAACAAACGTAACTACTCACAAAGCATATTTATGTTCATAATCAGAGGGGTATTAATATGCATATAGGATCTGAACATATGATCTTCCACCAAATAAACCAACTAGCATCAACTACAAGGAGTAATTAACACTACTAGCAACATACTAGTACCAATCCCGGACTTGAAGACAAGAATTGGATACAAGAGATGAACTAGGGTTTTGAGAGGAGATGGTGCTGGTGAAGATGTTGATGGAGATTGCCCTCTCCCGGTGAGAGGAGCATTGGTGATGACGATGGCGATGATTTCCCCCTCCCGGAGGGAAGTTTCCCTCGCAGAACAGCTCCGCCAAAGCCCTAGATTGGTTCCGCCAAGGTTCCGCCTCGTGCCGGCAGAGTTTCGTCCAAGGAGATGGCTTATGATTTTTTCCTCATCGAAAGACTCCATATAGCAGAAGATGGCCATCGGAGGGCCACCAGGGGTCCCACGAGGTAGGGGGCGCGCCCAGGGGGTAGGGCGCGCCCCCCACCCTCGTGGGTAGGGTGTGGCCCCCTGGTGAACTTCTTGCGCTCAGTATTTTTTATATATTCTGAAAACGTCTTCCCTGAAGTTTCAGGACTTCTGGAGATGTGCGGAATAGGTCTCTAATATTTGCTCCTTTTCCAGCCCACAATCCCAGCTGCCGACATTCTCCCTCTTTATGTAAACCTTGTAAAATAAGAGAGAATAGGCATAAGTATTGTGACATAATGTGTAATAACAGCCCATAATGCAATAAATATCGATATAAAAGCATGATGCAAAATGGACGTATCAGGGGGGAGGCGGTCGGCCAAGGAGGAGGGCGCGCCAAGGGGGAGTCCTACTCCCATCGGGAGTAGGACTCCCTCTTTTCCTAGTTGGAGTAGGAGAGGAGAAGGAAGGGAGAAAGAAAGAGAAGGAAAGGGGCGCCGCCCCCCTCCTTGTCCAATTCGGACTAGAGGGGGAGGGGAAGCGCGGCTGCCCTTGTACGCCCCTCCTCTTCTCCCACTAAGGCCCATTAGGGCCAATATACTCCCCGGGGGGTTTCGGTAACCCCCTGGTACTCTGGTAAATGTCCGAAACCTCACAAAACACTTCCGGTGTCTGAACATAGTCATCCAATATATCAATCTTTACATCTCGACCATTTCGAGACTCCTTGTCATGTCCGTGATCATATCCGGGACTCCGAACGACCTTCGGTACATCAAAACACAAAAACTCATAATACCGATCGTCACATAACTTTAAGCGTGCGGACCCTACGGGTTCGAGAACTATGTAGACATGACCGAGACATGTCTCTGGTCAATAACTAATAGCGTAACCTTGATGCTCATATTGGTTACTACAGATTCTACGAAGATCTTTATCGGTCGAACCGCATAACAACATATGTTGTTCCCTTTGTCATCGATATGTTACTTGCCCGAGATTTGATCGTCGGTATCTCAATACCTAGTTCAATCTCGTTACCGGCAAGTCTCTTTACTCGTTCCGTAATGCATCATCCCGCAACTAACTCATTAGTCACATTGCTTGCAAGGCTTATAGTGATGTGCATTACCGAGAGGGCCCAGAGATACCTCTCCGACAATCGGAGTGACAAAATCCTAATCTTGATCTATGCCAACTCAACAAGTACCATCGGAGACACCTGTAGAGCACCTTTATAATCACCCTGTTACGTTGTGACGTTTGGTAGCACACAAAGTGTTCCTCCAGTAATCGGGAGTTGCATAATCTCAAGTCATAGGAACATGTATAAGTCATGAAGAAAGCAATAACATTAAACTAAGACGATCAAGTGCTAAGCTAACGGAATGGGTCAAGTCAATCACATCATTCTCCTAATGATGTGATCCCGTTGATCAAATGACAACTCATGTCTATGGCTAGGAAACTCAACCATCTTTGATCAACGAGCTAGTCAAGTAGAGGCATACTAGTGACACTATGTTTGTCTATGTATTCACACATGTATTATGTTTCCGGTTAATACAACTCTAGCATGAATAATAAACATTTATCATGATATGGGGAAATAAATAATAATTTTATTATTGCCTCTAGGGCATATTTCCTTCAGTCTCCCACTTGCACTAGAGTCAATAATCTAGATTACACAGTAATGATTCTAACACCCATGGAGTCTTGGTGCCGATCATGTTTTGCTCATGGAAGAGGCTTAGTCAACGGGTCTGAACATTCAGATCCGTATGTATCTTGCAAATCTCTATGTCTCCCACCTGGACTTGATCCCGGATGAAATTGAAGCGTCTCTTGATGTGCTTGGTTCTCTTGTGAAATCTGGATTCCTTTGCCAAGGCAATTGCACCGGTATTGTCACAAAAGATTTTCATTGGACCCGATGCACTAGGTATGACACCTAGATTGGATATGAACTCCTTCATACAGACTCCTTCATTTGGTGCTTCTGAAGCAGCTATGTACTCCGCTTCACACTGTAGATCCCGTCACGACACTTTGTTTAGAACTGCACCAACTGACAGCTCCACCGTTCAATATAAACAC
Organism: Triticum dicoccoides; assembly: GCF_002162155.2. Lineage (NCBI taxonomy): Eukaryota > Viridiplantae > Streptophyta > Magnoliopsida > Poales > Poaceae > Triticum > Triticum dicoccoides. Next base: position 566,191,808 of record NC_041384.1, on the reverse strand, counting down.
GTATCCGGTTTGCGATTTAGAATCGTCCGGATTAGTGTCAAAGCTTGCATCGACGTAACCATTTACGACGAGCTCTTTGTCACCTCCATAAACGAGAAACATATCCCTAGTTCTTTTCGGGTATTTCAGGATGTTCTTGACCGATGTCCAGTGATCCACTCCTGGATTACTTTGGTACCTCCCTGCTAAACTAATAGCAAGGCACACATCAGGTCTGGTACACGACATTGCATACATGATAGAGCCTATGGCTGAAGCATAGGGAACACTTTTCATTTTCTCTCTATCTTCTCTAGTGGTCGAGCATTGAGTCTACTCAACTTCACACCTTGTAACACAGGCAAGAACCCTTTCTTAGCTTGATCCATTTTGAACTTCTTCAAAACTTTATCAAGGTATGTGCTTTGTGAAAGTCCAATTAAGCATATTGATCTATCTCTATAGATCTTGATGCCCAATATATAAGCAGCTTCACTGAGGTCTTAGATTGAAAAACTCTTATTCAAGTATCTTTTTATGATATCCAGAAATTATATATCTTTTCCAATCAACAATATGTCATCTACATATAATATTAGAAATGCTACAGAGCTCCCAGTCACTTTCTTGTAAATACATGCTTCTCCAAAAGTCTGTATAAAACCATATGCTTTGATCACACTATCAAAACGTTTATTCCAACTCCGAGAGGCTTGCACCAGTCCATAAATGGATCGCTGGAGCTTGCACACTTTGTTAGTACCCTTTGGATCGATAAAACCTTCAGGTTGCATCATATAGAACTCTTCTTCTAGAAATCCATTCAGGAATGCAGTCTTTACATCCATTTGCCAAATTTCATAATCATAAAATGCGGCAATTGCTAACATGATTTGGACGGACTTAAGCATCGCTACAGGTGAGAAGGTCTCATCATAGTCAACTCCTTGAATTTGTCGAAAACCTTTCGTGACAAGTCGAGCTTTGTAGACAGTAACATTACCGTCAGCGTCAGTCTTCTTCTTGAAGATCCATTTATTCTTGATGGCTTGCCGATCATTGGGCAAGTCAACCAAAGTCCACACTTTGTTCTCATACATGGATCCCATCTTAGATTTCATGGCTTCAAGCCATTTTGCGGAATCTGGGCTCATCATCGCTTCCTCATAGTTCGTAGGCTCGTCATGGTCAAGTAACATGACCTCCAGAATAGGATTACCATACAACTATGGTGTGGATCTTAATCTAGTTGACTTACGAGGTTCAGTAGTAACTTGATCTGAAGTTTCATGATCATCATCATTAGCTTCCTTACTAATTGGTGTAGGTGTCACAGGAACCGGTTTTTGTGATGAACTACTCTCCAATAAGGGAGCAGGTATAGTTACCTCATCAAGTTCTACTTTCCACCCACTCACTTCTATCGAGAGAAACTCCTTCTCTAGAAAGGATCCATTCTTCGCAACAAATGTCTTACCTTCGGATCTATGATAGAAGGTGTACCCAACAACCTCCTTTGGGTATCCTATGAACACACATTTCTCCAATTTGGGTTCGAGCTTATCAGGTTGAAGCTTTTTCACATAAGCATCGCAGCCCCAAACTTTAAGAAACGACAACTTCGGTTTCTTGCCAAACCACAGTTCATAAGGCGTCGTCTCAACGAATTTCGATGGTGCCCTATTTAACGTGAATGCAGCCATCTCTAAAGCATAATCCCAAAACAATAGCGGTAAATCAGTAAGAGACATCATAGATCACACCATATCTAGTGAAGTACGATTACGACGTTCGGACACACCATTACGTTGTGGTGTTTCGGGTGGCATGAGTTGTGAAACTATTCCGCATTGTTTCAAATGTAGACCAAACTCGTAACTCAAATATTCTCCTCCACGATCAGATCATAGAAACTTTATTTTCTTGTTAAGATGTTTTTCCACTTCACTCTGAAATTCTTTGAACTTTTCAAATGTTTCAGACTTATGTTTCATCAAGTAGATATACCCATATCTGCTCAAATCATCTGTGAAGGTGAAAAAATAACGATACCCGCCACGAGCCTCAATATTCATTGGACCACATACATCAGTATGTATGATTTCCAACAAATCCGTTGCTCGCTCCATTGTTCCGGAGAACGGCATTTTAGTCATCTTGCCCATGAGGCATGGTTCACAAGTACCAAGTGATTCTTAATCAAGTGATTCCAGAAGTTCATCAGTATGGAGTTTCTTCATGCGCTTTACACCAATATGACCCAAACGGCAGTGCCACAAATAAGTTGCACTATCATTATAAACTCTGCATCTTTTGGCTTCAATATTATGAATATGTGTATCACTACTATCGAGATTCAACACAAATAGACCACTCTTCAAGGGTGCATGACCATAAAAGATAATACTCATATAAATAGAACAACCATTATTCTTAGATTTAAATGAATAACCGTCTCGCATCAAAGAAGATCCAGATATAATGTTCATGCTTAACGCTGGCACCAAATAACAATTATTTAGGTCTAAAACTAATCCCGAAGGTAGATGTAGAGGTAGCGTGCCGACGGCGATCACATCGACTTTGGAACCATTTCCCACGCGCATCGTCACCTCGTCCTTAGCCAGTCTTCGCTTAATCCGTAGTCCCTGTTTCGAGTTGCAAATATTAGCAACAGAACCAGTATCAAATACCCAGGTGCTACTGCGAGCTCTAGTAAGGTAAACATCAATAACATGTATATCACATATACCTTTGTTCACCTTGCCATCCTTCTTATCCGCCAAATACGTGGGGCAGTTCTGCTTCCAGTGACTAGTCCCTTTGCAGTAGAAGCACTCAGTCTCAGGCTTAGGTCCAGACTTGGGTTTCTTCTCTTGAGCAGCAACTTGTTTGCTGTTCTTCTTGAAGTTCCCTTTCTTCTTCCCTTTACCCTTTTTCTTGAAACCGGTGGTCTTGTTGACCATCAACACTTGATGCTCCTTCTCGATTTCTACCTCCGCAGCCTTTAGCATTGCAAAGAGCTCGAGAATCGTCTTATCCATCCCTTGCATATTATAGTTCATCACGAAGCTCTTGTAGCTTGGTGGCAGTGATTGAAGAACTCTGTCAATGACACTATCAACCGGAAGATTAACTCCCAGCTGAGTCAAGTGGTTATGGTACCCAGAGATACTGAGTATATGTTCACTGGCAGAACTATTCTCCTCCATCTTGCAGCTGTAGAACTTATTGGAGACTTCATATCTCTCAATCCGGGCATTTGCTTGAAATATTAACTTCAACTCCTAGAACATCTCATATGCTCCATGATGTTCAAAACGTCGTTGAAGTCCCGGTTCTAAGCCGTAAAGCATGGCACGCTGAACTATCGAGTAGTCATCAGCTTTGCTCTGCCAGACGTTCATAACATCTGGTGTTGCTCCTGCAGTGGGTTTGGCACCTAGCGGTGCTTCCAGGACGTAATTCTTCTATGCAACAATGAGGATAATCCTCAAGTTACGGACCCAGTCCGTGTAATTGCTACCATCATCTTTCAACTTTGCTTTCTCAAGGAACGCATTAAAATTCAACGGAACAAAAGGATGGGCCATCTATCTACAATAACATAAACAAGCAAAATACTATCAGGTACTAAGTTCATGGTAAATTTAAGTTCAATTAATCATATTACTTAAGAACTCCCACTTAGATAGACATCCCTCTAATCATCTAAGTGATCACGTGATCCATATCAACTAAACCATAACCGATCATCACGTGAAATGGAGTAGTTTTCAATGGTGAACATCACTATGTTGATCATATCTACTATATGATTCACGCTCGACCTTTCGGTCTTAGTGTTCTGAGGCCATATCTGCATATGCTAGGCTCGTCAAGTTTAACCTGAGTATTCTGCGTGTGTAAAACTGTCTTACACCCATTGTAGATGAACGTTGAGCTTATCACACCCGATCATCACGTGGTGTCTCGGCACGATGAACTTTGGCAACGGCACATACTCAGGGAGAACACTTTTACCTTGAAATTTAGTGAGAGATCATCTTATAATGCTACCGTCAGACAAAGTATAATAAGATGCATAAAGGATAAACATCACATGCAATCAATATGAGTGATATGCTATGGCCATCATCATCTTGTGCCTTTGATCTCCATCTCCAAAGCATCATCATGATCACCATCATCACCGGCGCGACACCTTGATCTCCATCGTAGCATCGTTGTCGTCTCACCAACTATTGCTTCTACGACTATCGTTGCCGCTTATTGATAAAGTAAAGCAATTACAGGGCGATTGCATTGCATACAATAAAGCGACAACCATATGCCTCCTGGCAGTTGCCGATAACTCCGTTACAAAACATGATCATCTCATACAATAAAGTATAGCATCATGCCTTGACCACATCACATCACAACATGCCCTGCAAAAACAAGTTAGACGTCCTCTACTTTGTTGTTGCAAGTTTTACATGGCTGCTACGGGCTGAGCAAGAGCCGTTCTTACCTACGCATCAAAACCACAACGATAGTTTGTCAAGTTAGTGTTGTTTTAACCTTCTCAAGGACCGGGCGTAGCCACACTCGGTTCAACTAAAGTTGGAGAAACTGACACCCGCCAGCCACCTGTGTGCAAAGCACGTCGGTAGAACCAGTCTCGCGTAAGCGTACGCGTAATGTCGGTCCGGGCTGCTTCATCCAACAATACCGCCGAACCAAAGTATGACATGCTGGTAAGCAGTATGACTTGTATCGCCCACAACTCACTTGTGTTCTGTTGGAAATATGCCCTAGAGGCAATAATAAAAGCATTATTATTATATTTCCTTGTTCATGATAATTGTCTTTATTCATGCTATAATTGTGTTATCCGGAAATCGTAATACATGTGTGAATAATAGACACCAACATGTCCCTAGTAAGCCTCTAGTTGACTAGCTCATTGATCAACAGATAGTCATAGTTTCCTGACTATGGACATTGGATGTCATTGATAATGAGATCACATCATTAGGAGAATGATGTGATGGACAAGACCCAATCCTAAACATAGCACAAGATCGTATAGTTCATTTGCTAGAGTTTTCCAATGTCAAGTATCTTTTCCTTAGACCATGAGATCGTGTAACTCCCGGATACCGTAGGAGTGCTTTGGGTATACCAAACGTCACAACGTAACTGGGTGACTATAAAGGTATACTGCGGGTATCTCCGAAAGTGTCTGTTGGGTTGACACGGATCAAGACTGGGATTTGTCACTCCGTATGACGGAGAGGTATCGCTGGGCCCACTCGGTAATGCATCATCATAATGAGCTCAGAGTGACCAAGTGTCTGGTCACAGGATCATGCATTACGGTACGAGTAAAGTGACTTGCCGGTAACGAGATTGAATGAGGTATTGGGATACCGACGATCGAATCTCGGGCAAGTAACATACCGATTGACAAAGGGAATTGTATACGGGGTTGCTTGAATCCTCGACATCGTGGTTCATCCGATGAGATCATCGAGGAGCATGTGGGAGCCAACATGCGTATCCAGATCCCGCTATTGGTTATTGACCGGAGAGCGATCTCGGTCATGTCTACATGTCTCCCGAACCCGTAGGGTCTACACACTTAAGGTTCGGTGACGCTAGGGTTTTAGGGATATGTATATGCAGTAACCCGAATGTTGTTCAGAGTCCCGGATGAGATCCCGGACGTCATGAGGAGTTCCGGAATGGTCCGAAGGTAAAGAATTATATATAGGAAGTGCTATTTCGGCCGTCGGGACAAGTTTCGGGGTCACCGGTATTGTACCGGACCACCGGAAGGGTCCCGGGGGTCCACCAGGTGGGGCCACCTATCCCGGAGGGCCCCATGGGCTGAAGTGGGAAGGGATCCAGCCCAAAGTGGGCTGGGGCACCAATTCCCCTAGGGCCCATGCGCCTAGGGTGGGGAAACCCTAAAAGGGGGGCGCCCCCTTGCTTGGGGGGCAAGCCCCCCACCCCTTGGCCGCCGCCCCCTAGGAGATTGTATCTCCTAGGGCCGCCGCCCCCCCCTAGGCCCCCCTATATATAGTGGGGGGGATGGAGGACCTCTTACCTTTGCCTTTGGTGCCTCCCTCTCCCTCTCCAACACATCCTCCTCCTCCATAGAGCTTGGCGAAGCCCTGCCGGAGTACTGCAGCTCCACCACCACCACGCCGTCGTGCTGCTGCTGGAGCCATCTTCCTCAACCTCTCCTTTCCCCTTGCTGGATCAAGAAGGAGGAGACGTCACACTGACCGTACGTGTGTTGAACGCGGAGGTGCCGTCCGTTCGGCGCTAGGATCTCCGGTGATTTGGATCACGTCGAGTACGGCTTCCTCATCCCCGTTCTTTGAATGGTTCCGCGCGTGATCTACAAAGGTATGTAGATGCAATCCGATCACTCGTTGCTAGATGAACTCCTAGATGGATCTTGGTGAAACCATAGGAATTTTTTTTTCTGCAACGTTCCCCAACATGTTCTACTCGTGCATATAACATCTACGCATAAACCTGGCTCTGATACCACTGTTGGGCAACGTAGTAATTTCAAAAAAATTCCTATGCACACGCAAGATCATGATGATGCATAGCAACGAGAGGGGAGAGTGTCGTCCACGTACCCTCGTAGACCGTTAAGCAGAAGCATTATAACAACGCGGTTGATATAGTCGTACATCTTCACGATCGATCGATCCTCAGCACCGAACGTACGAGACCTCTGCGTTTAGCACACGTTCAGCTCGGTGACATCCCGCGAACTCATAATCCAATAGAGCTCAAGGAAGAGTTTCGTCAGCACGACAGCGTGGTGACGATGTTGATGAAGCTACCGACGCAGGGCTTCGCCTAAGCACCGCTACGATATAACCGAGGTGGATTATGGTGGAGGGGGCACCGCACGTGGCTAAGAGATCAATAGATTAATTGTTGTGTCTATGGGGTGCCCCTGCCCCCATATATAAAGGAGCTAGGGGGAGGCGGCCGGCCAAGGAGGAGGGCGCCCCAAGGGGGGAGTCCTACTCCAACCGGGAGTAGGACTCCCTCTTTTCCTAGTTGGAGTAGGAGAGGAGAAGGAAGGGGGAGAGAAAGAGAAGGAAAGGGGGGCGCCCCTCCTCCTTGTCCAATTCGGACTAGAGGGGGAGGGGGCGCGCGGCTGCCCTTGGCCGCCCCTCCTCTTCTCCCACGAAGGCCCATTAGGCCCAATATACTCCCCGGGGGGTTCCGGTAACCCCCCGATAATCCGATAAATGTCCGAAACCTCCCGAACACTTCCGGTGTCTGAACATAGTCATCCAATATATTGATCTTTACATATCGACCATTTAGAGACTCCTCGTCATGTCCATGATCATATCCGGGACTCCGAAGTCTGAACTACCTTCGATACATCAAAACACAAAAACTCATAATACCGATCATCATAGAACTTTAAGCGTGCGGACCCTACGGGTTCGAGAACTATGTAGACATGACCGAGACATGTCTCCGGTCAATAACCAATAGCGGAACCTCGATGCTCATATTGGTTCCTACATATTCTACGAAGATCTTTATCGGTCAAACCGCATAACAACATACGTTGTTCCCTTTGTCATCGGTATGTTACTTTCCGGAGATTTGATCGTCGGTATCTCAATACCTAGTTCAATCTCGTTACCGGCAAGTCTCTTTATTCGTTCCGTAATGCATCATCCCGCAACTTACTCATTAGTCACATTGCTTGCAAGGCTTATAGTGATGTGCATTACCGAGAGGGCCTAAAGAAACCTCTCCGACAATTGGAGTGACAAAATCCTAATCTTGATCTATGCCAACTCAACAAGTACCATCGGAGACACCTGTAGAGAACCTTTTATAATCACCCAGTTACGTTGTGAAGTTTGGTAGCACACAAAGTGTTCCTCCGGTAATCGGGAGTTGCATAATCTCATAGTCATAGGAACATGTATAAGTCATGAAGAAAGCAATAGCATTAAACTAAAACGATCAAGTGCTAAGCTAACGGAATGGGTCAAGTCAATCACATCATTCTCCTAATAATGTGATCCCGTTGATCAAATGCCAACTCATGTCTATGGCTAGGAAACTCAACCATCTTTGATCAACGAGCTAGTCAAGTAGAGGCATACTAGTGACACTATGTTTATCTATGTATTCACACATGTATTATGTTTCCGGTTAATACAATTCTAGCATGAATAATAAACATTTATCATGATATAAGGAAATAAATAATAACTTTATTATTTCCTCTAGGGCATTTTTCCTTCAGCCACGTATATAAAGGATGGAGGGAGGAGGAGGCCGGCCCTCATAGGGCGCGCCCAAAGTGTGGAGCCCTACTAGGACTCCCTAGTCCTAGTAGGATTCCACCTCCCACATGGAATAGGAAAAAGGGAAGGAAGAAGGAGAAGGAAGGAAGGGAGCGCCCCCTTTCCCTAGTCCAATTCGGACCATTCCATGGGGAAGGGGCGAGGCCACCCTTGAGGCCTTTCTCTCCTTTCCCGTATGGCCCATTAAGGCCCAATACGGATTCCCGTAACTCTCCGGTACTCCGAAAAATACCTGAATCACTCGAAACCTTTCCGATGTCTGAATATAGCCTTGCAATATATCGATCTTTACGTCTCGACCATTTCGAGACTCCTCGTCATGTCCCCGATCTCATCTGGGGCTCCGAAAAAACTTCGGTCATCAAATCACATAACTCATAATACAAATCGTCACAGAACATTAAGCATGCGGACCCTACGGGTTCGAGAACTATGTAGACATGACCGACAAACATCTTCGGCCAATAAACAATAGCGGAACCTGGATGCTCATATTGGTTCCTATATATTCTACGAAGATCTTTATCGGTCAAACCGCATAACAACATACGTTGTTCCCTTTGTCATCGGTATGTTACTTGCCCGAGATTCGATCGTCGGTATCTCAATACCTAGTTCAATCTTGTTACCGGAAAGTCTCTTTACTCATTCCGTAATGCAACATCTCGTAACTAACTCATTAGTCACATTGCTTGCAAGGCTTATAGTGATGTGCATTACCGAGAGGGCCCAGAGATACCTCTCCGACAATCGGAGTGACAAATCCTAATCTCGATCTATGCCAACTCAACAAACACCATCGGGGACACCTGTAGAGCAGCTTTATAATCACCCAGTTACGTTGTGACGTTTGGTAGCACACAAAGTGTTCCTCCGGTATTCGGGAGTTGCATGATCTCATAGTCATAGGAACATGTATAAGTTATGGAGAAAGCAATAGCAACAAACTAAACGATCATCATGCTAAGGTAACGGTTGGGTCAAGTCAATCACATCATTCTCTAATGTTGTGATCTCATTAATCAAATGACAACTCATGTCTATGGTTAGGAAACATAACCATCATTGATTCAATGAGCTAGTCAAGTAGAGGCATACTAGTGACATTCTGTTTGTCTATGTATTCACACATGTACTAAGTTTCCGGTTAATACAATTCTAGCATGAATAATAAACATTTATCATGATGTAAGGAAATATAAATAACAACTTTATTATTGCCTCTAGGGCATATTTCCTTCAGTCTCCCACTTGCACTAGAGTCAATAATCTAGTTCACATCGTCATGTGATTTAACACCAATAGTTCACATCTTTATGTGATTAGTTCACATCTCCATGTGACTAACACCCAAAGGGTTACTAGAGTCAATAATCTAGTTCACATTGCTATGTGATTAACACCCAAAGAGTGATCATGTTTTGCTTGTGAGAGAAATTTAGTCAACGGGTCTGCCACATTCAGAGTCGTATGTATTTTGCAAATTTTCTATCTCTACAATGCTTTGCATGGAGCTACTCTAGCTAATTGCTCCCACTTTTGATATGTATCTAGATCAAGACTTATAGTCATCCAGATCAGTGTCAAAGCTTGCATCGACGTAACTCTTTACGACGAACTCTGTGTCACCTCCATAACCGAGAAAAATTTCCTTATTCCACTAAGGATATTTTTGACCGTTGTCCAGTGATCCACTCTTGGATCACTATTGTACCCTCTTGCCAAACTTATGGTGAGGTACACAATAGGTCTGATACATAGCATAGCATACTTTATAGAACCTATGACTGAGGCATAGGGAATGACTTTTCATTCTCTTTCTATTTTCTGCCGTGGCCGGGTTTTGAGTCTTCACTCAACTTCACACCTTACAACACAGGCAAGAACTCCTTCTTTGACTTTTCCATTTTGAACTACTTCAAAATCTTGTCAAGGTATGTACTCATTGAAAATATATCAAGCGTCTTGATCTATCTCTATAGATCTTGATGCTCAATATGTAAGTAGCTTCATCGTGGTCTTGCTTTGAAAAACTCTTTTCAAACACTCCTTTATGCTTTCCAGAAAATTCTACAGTATTTCCGATCAACAATATGTCATCCACATATACTTATCAGAAATGTTGTAGTGCTCGCACTCACTTTCTTGTAAATACAGGCTTCACCGCAAGTCTGTATAAAACCATATGCTTTGATCACTTTATCAAAGTATGTATTCCAACTCCGAGATGTTTGCACCAGTCCATAGATGGATCGCTGGAGCTTGCACACTTTGTTAGCAACTTGAAGATTAACAAAACCTTCTTGTTGCATCATATACAACTCTTCTTTAAGAAATCCATTAAGGAATGCAGTTTTGACATCCATTTGCCAGATTTCATAAAATGTGGCAATTGCTAACATGATTCGGACAGACTTAAGCATCGCTACGAGTGAGAAAATCTCATCGTAGTCAACATATTGAACTCGTCGAAAACCTTTTGTGACAATTCGAGCTTTGTAGATGGTAACACTACTATCAGTGTCCGTCTTCCTCTTGAAAATCCATTTATTCTTAATGGCTCACCAATCAACGGGCAAGTCAATCAAAGTCCATAATTTGTTCCAATACATGGATCTCATCTCAGATTTCATGGGTTCAAGCCATTTCGCGGAATCTGGGCTCATCATCGCTTCCTCATAGTTTGTAGGTTCGTCATGGTCAAGTAACATGACCTCCAAAACAGGATTACCATACCACTCTGGTGCGGAACATATTCTGGTTGACTTATGAGGTTCGGTAGTAACTTGATCTAAAGTTTCATGATCACCATCATTAACTTCCTCACCAATTGGTGCAGGAATCACTAGAATTGATTTATGTGATGAACTACTTCCCAATTCGGTAGAAGGTACAATTACCTCATCAAGTTTTACATTCCTCCCAATCACTTCTTTCGAGAGAAACTTCTTCTCTAGAAAGGATCCATTCTTAGCAACGAATATCTTGCCTTCGGATCTGTGATAGAAGGTGTACCCAAAAGTTTCCTTTGGGTATCCTATGAAGACGCATTTCTCTGATTTGGGTTCGAGCTTATCAGGTTGAAACTTTTTCACATAAGCATCATAGACCCAAACTTTAAGAAACGACAGCTTAGCTTTCTTGCTAAACCACAGTTCATATGGTGTCATCTCAACGGATTTAGATGGTGCCCTATTTAACGTGAATGCAGCTATCTCTAATGCATAACCCCAAAATGATAGTGATAAATCGGTAAGAGACATCATAGATTGCACCATATCTAATAAAGTACGGTTATGATGTTCGGACACACCATTACTCTGTGGTGTTCCATGTGGTGTGAGTTGCGAAACTATTCTGCATTGTTTCAAATGAAGGCCAAACTCGTAACTCAAATATTCTCCTCCACGATTAGATCGTAGAAACTTTATTTTCTTGTTACGATGATTTTCCACTTCACTCTGGAAATCTTTGAACTTTTCAAATGTTTCAGACTTATGTTTCATCAAGTAGATATACCCATATCTGCTCAAATCATCTATGAAGATCAGAAAATAACGATACCCGCTGCGAGCCTCAACACTCATCGGATTGCATACATCAGTATGTATTATTCCCAATAAGTCAGTTGTTTGCTCCATTGTTCCGGAGAACTGAGTTTTAGTCATCTTGCCCACGAGGCATGGTTCGCAAGCATCATATGATTCATAATCAAGTGATTCCAAAAGCCCATCAGCATGGAGTTTCTTCATGCGCTTTACACCGATATGACCTAAACGGCAGTGCCACATATAAGTTGCACTATCATTATTAACTTTGCATCTTTTGGCTTCAATGTTATGAATATGTGTATTACTACGATCGAGATTCAACAAACCATTCACCTAGGGTGTATGACCTCAGAAGGTTTTATTCATGTAAACAGAATAACAATTATCCTTGACTTAAATGAATAACCATATTGCAATAAACATGATCCAATCATATTATGCTCTACGCAAATACGAAATAACATTTATTTTAGGTTCAACACTAATCTCGAAGGTAAAGGGAGTGTGCGATGGTGACCTTGTCAACCTTGGAATCACTTCCAACTTACATCATCACCTCGCCCTTAACTAGTCTCTGTTTATTTTGCAACTCCCGTTTCAAGTTACTACTCTTAGTAACTGAACCAGTATCAAATACTGAGGTGTTGTTATAAACACTAGTAAAGTACACATCAATAATATGTATATCAAATATATACTTTTGTTCACTTTGCCATCCTTCTTATCCGCCAAGTATCTAGGGTAGTTCCACTTCCAGTGACCATTTCCTTTGCAGTAGAAGCACTCAGTTCCAGGCTTGGGTCTAGCCTTGAGCTTCTTCATGGGAGCAGCAACTTTCTTGATATTCTTCTTTGAAGTTCCTCTTTCTTTCCCTTTGCCCTTTTTTCTTGAAACTAGTGGTCTTGTTAACCATCAACACTTGATGCTATTTCTTGATTTCTACCTTCGCCGATTTCAGCATCACGAAGAGCTTGGGAATTACTTTCGTTATCCCTTGCGTATTATAGTTCATCACTAAGTTCTAGTAACTTGGTGATAGTGACTAGAGAACTTTGTCAATTACTATCTTATCTGGAAGATTAACTCCCACTTGATTTAAGCAATTATAGTACCCAGACAATCTGAGCACATGCTCACTAGTTGAGCTATTCTCCTCCATCTTGTAGGCAAAGTACTATTAGAGGTCTTCTACCTCTCGACACGGGCATGAGTATGAAATACCAATTTCAACTCTTAGAACATCTTGTATGTTCTGTGGCGTTCAAAACATTTTTGAAGTCCCGTTTCTAAGCCGTAAAGCATGGTGCACTAAACTATCAAGTAGTCATCATACCGAGCTTTACCAAACGTTCATAACGTCTGTATCTGCCCCTGCAATAGGTCCGTCACCTAGCGGTGCATCAAGGACATAATTCTTCTGTGTAGCAATGAGGATAATCCTCAGATCACGGACCTAGTCCACATCATTGCTAAGGAACATATCAAAAATAAATGGAGAGCTATATTGCAAACTATTGATCTACAACATAGTTGTGCAAATACTATCAGGACTAAGTTCATGATAAATTAAAGTTGAATTAATCATATTACTTAAGAACTCCCACTTAGATAGACATCCCTCTAATCATCTAAGTGATCACGTGATCCATATCAACTAAACCAAGTCCAATCATCACGTGAGATGGAGTAGTTTTCAATGGTGAACATCTCTATGTTGATCATATCTTCTATATGATTCACTCTCGACCTTTTGGTCTCCAGTGTTCCGAGGCCATATCTGCATATGCTAGGCTCGTCAAGTTTAACCCGAGTATTCTGCATGTGCAAAACTGGCTTGCACCCGTTGTATGTGAACATAGAGCTTATCATACCCGATCATCACGTGGTGTCTCAGCATGAAGAACTGTCGCAACGGTGCATACTCGGGGAGAAAACTTATACCTTGAAATTTAGTGAAGGGTCATCTTATAGTGCTACTGATGTACTAAGCAAAATAAGATGCATAAAAGATAAACATCACATGCAATCAAAATATGTGATATGATATGGCCATCATCATCTTGTGCCTTTGATCTCCATCTCCAAAGTACCATCATGATCTCCATCGTCACCGGCATGACATCATGATCTCCATCATCTTGATCTTTATCAATGTGTCATCACATGGTCATCTCGCCAACTATTGCTTTTAGAACTATTGCTATCGCATAACGATAAAGTAAAGCAATTACATGGCGCTTGCATCTTATGCAATAATGAGACAACCATAAGGCTACTGCCAGTTGCTGATAACTTCGACAAAACATGATCATCTCATACAACAATTTATATCTCATCACGTCTTGAGCATATCACATCACAACATGCCCTGCAAAAACAAGTTAGATGTCCTCTGCTTTGTTGTTGCAAGTTTTACATGGCTGCTACGGGCTGAGCAAGAACCGTTATTACCTACACATCAAAAACCACAACGCGGTATAATGATTGCTTTTTTTGATCTTCAGAAAGAACTCTATTCATTGAATCCGATTCAACTAAAGTTGGAGAAACTGACACCCACCAGCCACCTGTGTGCGAAGCACGTTGGTAGAACCAGTCTCGCGTAAGCGTACGCGCAATGTCGGTCTGGGCCGCTTCATCCAACAATACCGCCGAATCAAGAAACAACTAGTAAAGACAAGCAATATGTATATACCCACGCCCACAACTCCTTTGTGTTCTACTCGTGCATATAACATCTACGCATAAACCTGACTCTGATGCCACTGTTGGGGAACGCAGTAATTTCAAAAAAAATCCTACGCACACACAAGATCATGGTGATGCATAACAATGAGAGGGGAGAGTATTATTTACGTACCCTTGTAGACTGTGAGCGGAAGCGTTTTGACAACACGGTTGATGTAGTCGTACGTCTTCACGATCGACCGGTCCTAGTACCGAAAGTACGGCACCTCCGCGATCTACACACGTTTGGCTTGGTGACTTCCCATGAACTCACGATCCAGCAGAGTGTCGAGGGAGAGCTTCGTCAGCACGACGGCGTGATGACGGTGATGATGATGCTACCGAAACAGGGCTTCGCCTAAGCACTGCTACGATATGACCGAGGTGGATTATGGTGGAGGGGGCACCGCACACGGCTAAGAGATCAATGATCAACTTGTGTGTCTATGGGGTGCCCCCTGGCCACGTATATAAAGGATGGAGGGAGGAGGAGACATGCCCTCATAGGGTGCGCCCAAAGTGTGGAGTCCTACTAGGACTCCCTAGTCCTAGTAGGATTCCACCTCCCACATGGAATAGGAAAAAGGGAAGGGAGAAGGAGAAGAAAGGAAGGGAGCGCCCCCTTTCCCTAGTACAATTCAGACCAGTCCATGGGGAAGGGGCGCGACCACCCTTGAGGCCTTTCTCTCCTTTCCCGTATGGCCCATTAAGGCCCAATATGAATTCCCGTAACTCTCAGGTACTCCAAACAATACCCGAATCACTCGGAACCTTTCCGATGTCCGAATATAGCCTTCCAATATATCGATATTTACGTCTCGACCATTTCGAGACTCCTCGTCATGTCCCCGATCTCATCCGGGACTCCGAACAAACTTCGGTCATCAAATCACATAACTCATAATACAAATCATCACAAAACGTTAAGCGTGCGGACCCTGCGGGTTTGAGAACTATGTAGACATGACCAAGACACATCTTCGGTCAATAACCAATAGCGGAACCTGGATGCTCATATTGGTTCCTACATATTCTACGAAGATCTTTATCGGTCAAACCGCATAGCAACATATCTTGTTCCCTTTGTCATCGGTATGTTACTTGCCCGAGATTCGATCGTCAGTATCTCAATACCTAGTTCAATCTCGTTACACGAAAGTCTCTTTACTCATTCCATAATGCAACATCCCATAACTAAATTATTAGTCACATTGCTTGCAAGGCTTATAGTGACGTGCATTACTGAGAGGGCCTAGAGATACCTCTCCGACAATCGGAGTGACAAATCCTAATTTCGATCTATGCTAACTCAACAAACACCATCGGAGACACCTGTAGAGCACCTTTATAATCACCCAGTTACGTTGTGATGTTTGGTAGCACACAAAGTGTTCCTCCGGCATTCAGGAGTTGCATGTTCTCATAGTCATAGGAACATGTATAAGTTATGGAGAAAGCAATATCAACAAACTAAAAGATCATCATGCTAAGCTAACGGTTGGGCCAAGTCAATCACATCATTCTCTAATGATGTGATCTCGTTTATCAAATGACAACTCATGTCTATGGTTAGGAAACATAACCATCATTGATTCAACGAGCTAGTCAAGTAGAGGCATACTAGTGACATTCTATTTGTCTATGTATTCACACATGTACTAAGTTTCTGGTTAATACAATTCTAGCATGAATAATAAACATTTATCATGATATAAGGAAATATAAATAACAACTTTATTATTGCCTCTAGAGCATATTTCCTTCAACTTCACCGACCATGGCTACACTGCATCAGGCCCGTCTGCACCACCGAACTCCAACGTCGACCCTGCTCCTTCATATACTCCTGATGGGAACGAGTAGATACTCTATGTCTTCAAACCTTTTTGGTCCTTACTGACAAAAGGGGGAGAAGCTTACGAGTTGACAGTCTTCAAGCGGGTCCTTATGGGTGGTTGCTTTATTTTGCTAAGTCTTTACAACTCTCGTCTTTTGAAACATTTGGTTCTTTGAGTTGTAACACTTAAACTCGATGGTCGTCTGCTACTTATTCTGCTACCTTGTGATGCGATGATAAATTCCGCATGAAGCCATTCCACAGACGTCCATTTTTCGTTATGCATGTCATTATCTTTGTTGTCTCTTTATATGCATGATGAATTGTCTTCATAAGTTGAAGAGGATCTCCACAAAGTAAAACCTGCCATGTGCATTTTCATTCAAAAGCAAACTACTTATATGCACATCTTCAGGGGGAGCCTTTGCTACTTATGAAGACAATGCCTTAATCCTTAAACTTTCACATACTTTTATCCCCATTGAAAACTTCAACATGTTTGTCATCAATCACCAAAAAGGGGGGAGATTGTAAGTGCATCTAGTGCCACCCTTAGTTGGTTTTGGAGTATTGACGACAAACTTGGTTGAGGGACTAATGTGTTTGTGAGAATTGCAGGATAACACAGGTAGTAGTCCCATATTGATTCGGTTTACCTACCAGAGATGACCCCTAAAAATATGTGAAGACATTGAAGACAATGGTGGTATGTGAAGATATTCACAGTGAAAATTATGACATGAGAAGACATTCACATGAAGACTATGGAGTGCGAAGACATAGTTGTTTCGTAGTTTCCTTTTCTTCTTTGTTGAGTCATAGGAACCACCATACTGTTAAGTGGGGTCCAAGTGAACAAAGTCAGAGTGACTGATGTGATGCTCAACCAAATCCTATGTCTTCGAGCGAAGACAATGGGAGCAAATCTTATCCAGAGCTGGATGAGTCAGCTTTACTTGTAGCCCAAGTCAAGCTGCCGCGTGTGTTTGAAATATGACCGTTGGACACATGTCAGTTCCTTAGTGACCCAGGGTCATTTTGGACAAATCAGGTCAGGTTGCCTCCTGGCTATAAATAGCCCACCCCCTACACTGTAAATTGGCTCGCTGCTCAGAGTTAGTGCACGGCTTTTGTCGTTTGAGAGCAACCCACCTCCAAAGCATTTGAGAGAGAGATCCTTGCGAAGACAAAACCCAAAACACCCAGAGCCAAACAGTGTTAGGCGTCACTGAAGTCTTTCTGTCCGCGTGATCTGAAGACTTGTTACACTTGAGGACTCTGAATCCTCCAGTCGGTTAGGCGTCGTGTTCTGAGCATCCAAGAGTCATTATGGATCACCGGTGAACAAAGTCTATGAAGGTTTGGAAGTCTACCTTGAAGACTTACCAGAGTGATTGGGCGAGGATTGTATGTCCTTAGCTCAAGGGAAATAAGGTGAAGACACGGTCTTTTGAGTTAAATCTCAGCATCCCTAACCAGGCGTACAGTTGTCACAGCAACTGGAACTGGTCTACCAAATCTGTGTCTTACCCAAGCTACTGGTTCTATCCTTCACTTCCCTTTACTTTACAGTTTGTCTTCTTGAAGTCATTGCTTGCCTGTATGATCCGATTGACTTCACTGAGTGAAGACTGTTTACTGTTTGGTTTCATACTGTCTTCCATCCTGATCCATACTACCTAGCTGCCGATAGTCTTCGTGCTTCCACTTCATTGCTTACTTGACTATGGCTTGCCTAGTGTAGTCTACCTTCCGATGCATATCAATAGGATCATTTCTACTGTTTGTCTTCAAAGCCCCCACATTTTGAAGACTTTAATAAAAATTGCCTATTCAACCCCCCTCTAGTCGATAACTAGCACTTTCAGTAAGGCAAACCATGCTACTAAGAGGGTCTAAGTTAAGCAAGATCGAAGTCTTCATGTTCGTGCTCAATCAAACATATTTCTTCGCCAAATTAAGATTTGGAAATCTCCTTCCAAGAAACTCTTTTAGCTTCGGTGTCGAAGTTAAGATTACCTTTGATCCAATTTTGGATGTATATATAGCCATCCCTAGAGACCTTAGGATTTATAGGATCTAGAAACTAAATTCACATTGGTAAGGAAATGTCTGGAAGTCTTTTTTTATCGCAAATCATTTCAGTTTCCCAGACCAATAAAGTAGCACGGAGGTTATAATAATAAAATAAATAGGCTAGAGTTAAGATGTGGATCACGGTTCATCCCCGCGTTTGGTCCCCCTCCCTGCTCGCCTGTCTCTCCTCGTCCACCTCCTCCTCCGTTCATCCCCGCGTTTGGTCCCCCTCCACCTCCTCCTCCGTTCATCCCCGCGTTTGGTCCCCCTCCCTGCTCGCCTGTCTCTCCTCGTCCGGTGGGCTGCTTCCTCTTGGAGCGGTCAGATGTGGATCACGGTGTTGGAGTGCTTGGAGGGGGTAGGTCTGGGATGGGGCCTCGGAGTGGTGCTCGTTGCGGTGGCTGGAGCGGCCGGCTTCGCGTGAGTTGCTCGTCTCTTTGGAGATGGGTGAGCGTGGCTCTTTGGATCTGGGGCGGCGGCCCTTCCGGCGAGACTCCATTGGCTTGACCAGTGCTCGTTGGTGCTGGCCGTTCTTCTTCGGTCGCGGGGGTGGCGAGGCGGCGGAAGGTGGCAGTTGTGGGGCGGGCGTCTCGGCGGCGCCCGATCCAGATCTGAAGGCCTCCGTCTACTTCAACCAAGGCTGCCTCCGATGGTGCTGCTTTGGGTGGCCTTTGTCACCGGAGTTGTACCTGTATGGCGGCTGGAGGTGGGAGGTGGCTCTGGAGAAATCCGAGGCCGGCAGTGCTGGTCACGACGGCGGCGACGCCCGAGGGCGTCGTACCCTTCTTGTAGGCACCGTCCAGGTTGCCTCCTTCCCCTCTTCCTTCCATCCAGCTCGTATGCCGGACGAAAGCCCAAATCCTTGCCAGATCGAGCGACAGCGGCGCTCCAGGCGTCGTCACCCTCTTGGGGGTGTCGTTCATGGTGAGCTTGGGGTGGATGTGATGCTTTGGTTGCTTGGCGGTGGATTGGTCTTCAGCGGCCCTGCCGGTCTCGGTGGAGCGGTGCTTCATCCTACTAATTGATGGCGGTGTATCTCGGCGGCGCGGCGCAGTGGAGATTCGGCGTCTGATGTGTGGCGATGGACTCGCGTAGGAGGACGAAGTTGTCTGGTGTCGTGGTGACGTCGATGGCTGAGTGGCCAGACAAGGTAGAAGCCTCAATTTGATCTGAAGACGGACTTGTGGAAGATGGTGGCGATGACACGAGTGTGTCTGACCGGATTGTGCCCCAGACCCGGTATGTGGCTCGGCTGGGGTTTCCGAATGTGTTTTGGCTTCCGGCTTTTGATGTTAAGCTTAGGTGAGTGGTCAGGGTAGTGGCCCAGCTAGCACCCCTTCATCATTTTGGATAGGAGTAGCGGCATATGTTGCCAACATGGTGGATTCAGGCACATTGTTGTTATACTTTGTAAGGTCCTCGAGTATAATCAATAAAGTGTCCGTATGCATCTCCCAGATGCAGAGGCCGGAGGTCATCCTCATTTTCTAAAAAAACATATACGCGACTCGTGATTATAAATAGATAAAGCAGCAATGCATCAATAAGTAATATATTAAGATATACAATGCGAAAATAAATAAGTGGGTGATCCGTCCTTGTGACACCACGACCGACTATTGCCGCATCGAGGACTCGTTAGGTTTATTAAGAATAAATCAGCCCAACACATTAGTGCTTGACGAATGCATCGTGTTTCCCCCATATATTCAATTCCGGTTGCCATATTGGCATTACTATCACCAACTTTTGATATATTCTTCCATTGTTCCATGTCCTTTAACTCTCCTTGTACCGATCTTCGGTGTATCGCGTACTGGTGAGCTCTGAGATTGAGATCGAGACAGGAGACTAACAGTTACACAAAAATATAATGTAAATTCATACCTTCAATCCCTTCTTGCGCATGCACTGGGTTGCGAGGCTATGACTCGCCCCTTAGCCAGAGCGAGTTACACACACATTGCAATCGAATCACAAGCAGATAACATGGTATAAAAGGTTAGTTGAAGATGAACGATTGATGGTCTTGCAATGTCGCTGATCACGATGGAATCTTGATTACAAGTAAATAATCTAATGGAGATGAAGGCTATGGTGGTGGAGATGGAAATGTAGATGAGATATTGATGACGGTTGAGTCGCGGCTGCGAAGATGTGAATGGTTGGGGAGACGAGTGTCGGGTCTTCCTCTCCTTCCAATAGTGCAGATGGACAGAATATGGTTTCAGGGTTTCTCTGATGCAATTTGGCTCGGGTCCTTCACAATATTTTTAGGGATAACGCCACGGAGTCAGTGACACCAGGTACAATCGTTGGCATGACCGGTACCGGTCGTAGTACGCATTGACTTTTCTTACGTTGCCTTTGGTGCGTGCCTACTTGTATGGAGGTGATCTTATTCTCCGGATTATCTCATATGTGGCTTGAATTTTTCACCGAAATACATTTATTTTTGCAAGGAACAAAAAACACAAAAGGATATTTGCAAGCTTTTGCATTTATTAGTTCGCTAGTGGGCAAATCAAAGCGATATGAGAATATCCTATTTAAACACCGGTATAAAATGACGGTAAAATCTACTCATCGTGACGTCTTCAAGACACCTAAGTTAAATTCCTTGCTAAGGAGTTGGAAAACTTGCCGCCCAAATTATTCCAGTCAGTTCTAGTTTTAAACCCGACCATTACCACGTGTTGTGTGCACGTTGGTCTCCAACGGCCATTTCAGCGCATGTGTGTATGTGCCGGCTATAAATAGCAGCCTAGCTCCAACCATTTTGCGGTTGGCTTCTTCAAGTGTACCGATTTGAGACAAATCCTTAGTGAGGAAAAACAGAGAACCAAAACTGAATTGTGATTGAGCATCACCAAAAAAAATCTGATCGAGCCTATTTTGGACTTGATATTCTTCAGGACTTAGCATCCTGTAGAAGGTCGGGAGTTATTAAGAGCATCCAAAGTGTAGATTCGTCGGCCGAAGAATGAGTCTGTATCGGTCTAGAGATCACTGCAAGATATACCATGAGTGTTGGGCGGGTTCTAGTAAACTTAGCTCAAGGAGAATAAGAAGAAGACTTGTGTGTCTCCAGACATTTGGCTGCATGCCTCTAAGTCTCTCTAGTCTAACTGCTAGATTTTCTCAGAACTACTTTGATACTACCATGTTATTCTTTTGTTTATCAAAACATTTCATATTTTCGAAGTATTAGTTAAAACCGTCTGACCCCCCCCCCCTCCCGAATACTTTAATCCTACAATACACATACACCCGGTGTGGTCTCCACACGAGATTGGTGACACACGGCATTTGTCTAATTTTTTGTTTTGACATCAAATTTGCTACGGAAATGTTGAAAATCCGACATCAAATTTTAACCGATTTTTATACCAATGTTTAGTGAACTTTGCTTAATTTGCCATGCTAAAAAAATATGTCGTTTGATTTGTAGCGAAATTCTTTTGTTAAATGTTGGTGTGCAGGATTTCTAAAAGCATGCTACGTTGTCGAATCTCTGGACACGGTTGACTGTTCAGCGCAACCACGTACCGGTGGTCTTCTTTTCTCCCCATTTTTGTCCGCGCAATGCTAGGAATACTGTCCAATTGTACACTGACAGCCCAAAGCCCAACTAAAATTATGAAATTCTCTTGGCCCATTCATGCACACATGTGAGTGGAGTGAGTGAGGCTAAAATTTAGTCCCACCCTGGAAGTTGAGAGAGAGTTGCACCTCTTTATAAGGTGAGCTCTTCTACCACTTGTATAAGCATGAGAAGAGGAGACCTACACGCGCGCTCCTCCTCCTCGCTACTCGGAAAAAATTAATGAGTCATTAATTAATAATTAACGGATGCGTTAATTACTGAACCGTTCCGATTTTTTTGGATCGCGACGACTTGGACGTGGGGTTTACTCCCATGACCTGCCCGGCCCGCACTATATAGTCAGGCAGACGTCTACCCTAGCCGCCGCCGTTTCGTATGGTTTCTCACCACCGTTCCAGATCATTGTCAAGCAAGTCTTCTCCATCCCTCCTTTCGGCGTGCACCGGGAGAAGGGACGGCAGGCCTTCGGAACCCCGCCTCTCGTAATCCTGTATGGGGGAGGGGCGATCAGGTTTTTGGGGAGCGCACTCGCGCGACTGCTGGCAGCGACGACTTCGCGAACGACGACTTCTTCCCCGACCTCGGCAACTTCATCCTCGACGACATGGGCGACAACGTCAACGCCAGCGGTGCTGCTCCCGCTGCACCGTATATGATTTTATCCTTCCTGTTCGAGATCATGGTAAAATTCATGTTTCTAGTATGTGCCCTAGATGTGATATGTTCATCTGCTATGCTAGTTCTCATGATTAGTTTAATCTCTGCTACTGTAGTCATGATTTATCTTCTATTTATTTGGATTAAATCTCGTAGTAATTTGCTCATATTTCCAACAATCCAAAAACCTGATTATATGCAATTTACTCCGAGTGATTTTGCTGCGCATCTGAAGCCGCCCGCCTTTAAGGGGGCGCAATATAAGAGGTGGCGCACGAGAGCAGTCTACTGGTTTCAGACCATGGGCTGCTATGACGCCAGCAAGGGCAAGCTTGAGGGCGATCTTAATCCAGCACAACTGAAAGCTTTCGAGAAGATCGATACTCTCTTTAAAGGCGCTCTTCTAAGTATTCTGGATGATTCCATTGTGGATTCGTATATGTCGTTTGAAAACGGCAAGGACATGTGGGCTGCGCTCGAGGCCAAGTTTGGTGCCTCGAACGCCGGCAGCGAGTTGTACGTCATGGAGAAATTCTATGACTACAAGATGACTGATGAGCGCTCTGTTGTACAGCAGGCTCATGAGATACAGTCGCTCGCAAAAGAACTTGAGTACTTCAAGTGTGTGTTGCCGGACAAATTTGTTGCCGGAGGCATCATTGCCAAACTTCCACCTTCGTGGGACAATTTTGCTACTTCCCTGAAACACAAGAGACAGGAGTTTTCCGTTACGGATCTCATTGGTACTCTTGATGTTGAAGAAAAGGCGAGAGCAAAGAAAACACGTGCTCGAGTTGCTGAGGGAGCTTCTAGTGCCCACATGGTACAGAAGAAGAACTCCCAGCCCAACAAGTTCAGAAACAACAAGAACAAAACTCAGGGCAAAGACAAGTTTGATACAAAGAACAAGCCATCACATACTACCAACTTCAAGAAGAATTCTCATAAGAAGGGGAAGGGACTTTGCCATGTCTGCGGTGATCCTAATCACTGGGCTCCAAAGTGTCCTAACCGCTTTGAGGAGCGCGAACATGAGAAGAGCGGCAAGTCCGCTAATGTTGTCATCGGTGATATTGATATGAAGGAATCAGGGTACGGTATTTTCCTACCATCCTTCCAGTATTTCAATCCCCTATAGGTTAATTGACACCGGTGCCAATGTACATGTTTGTGCTAACGCCTCCATATTTTCTTCTTACTAGGCAACAGGGACTTCACCCGTGCTAATGGGGAACGGGTCGCATGCCATCGTTCGAGCTGTTGGTATGGTCGATCTGAAGTTTACTTCGGGGAAGACTGTGCGTCTGAAGAACGTTCATCATGTGCCGTCCATAAATAAAAATCTCGTTAGCGGTTCCCGTTTATGTCGAGATGGTTTTAAGTTGGTTTTCGAATCCAATAAAGTTGTAATTTCTAAGTATGGACAATTTGTTGGAAAAGGCTATGAGAGCGGAGGCTTGTTCCCCCTGTCTTTGTCAGATATTTGCACTAAAGTTATTAATAATATTTGCCACAACAATGAGTCTGATATTTGGCATTCACGACTTTGTCACATTAACTTTGGTTGCATGACGCGGCTAGCCAATATGAATTTAATTTCGAAAATCTCTACTGTCAAAGGCTCTGAGTGCCAAGTCTGTGTGCAAGCTAAGCAACCTCGCAAGTCCCATAAGATTGCAGAGGCAAGAGACTTGGCGCCACTAGAGCTTATACATTCTGATCTTTGTGAGATGAATGGTGTGTTGATAAAAGGTGAAAAGAGATACTTCATGACGTTGATTGATGAATCCACTAGATATTGTTATGTGTATCTTCTGAAATCAAAAGATGAGACTTTAACTTTCTTAAAAAATTATAAAGCTGAGACAGAGAACCAACTTGATCGAAAAATTAAACGGCTTAGGTCCGATCGTGGTGGAGAGTATTTTTCCAATGAATTTGATATGTTTTGTGAGGAACATGGTATAATCCATGAGAGGACGCCTCCCTACTCACCTCAGTCAAATGGGGTAGCCGAAAGAAAGAACCGAACTCTAACTGATATGGTTAACACCATGTTAGACACATCGGGTCTTTCCAAGGAATGGTGGGGGAGGCGCTAATGACTGCGTGTCATGTCCTAAACCGAGTTCCCACAAAGCATAAGACCATGACTCGGTTTGAGGAATGGGAAAGGAAAAGATCGAAACTCTCTTACCTACGTATTTGGGGTTGTTTGGCGAAAGTCAATATACCAATTCCCAAAAAGCGCAAACTTGGACCAAAAACCGTGGATTGTGTTCTTCTGGGCTATGCTTTTCATAGCATTGGCTATAGATTTTTGATAATAAAATCAGAGGTATCCGACATGCATGTTGGTACGATTATGGAGTCGAATGATGCAACTTTCTTTGAGGACATATTTCCTATGAAGGATATGTCGAGTTCATCAAATCAGGAGATACCTACTCCATCTAGTGAGGAATTCGTTGTAATTCCTGAACCCACCATTGCGATGGAACACATTGACAATCCTGTTGAGGGTGACAATGGAACTCCTGTGAGGAGAAAGAGACAGAGGGCTACAAGTATTTTGGTGATGATTTCATTGTGCACCCTGTGGATGACACACCCAGGACTATTTCAGAAGCCTATGCATCTCCTGATGCTGACTACTGGAAGGAAGCTGTTCGTAGCGAGATGGATTCCATCTTAGCTAACGGTACCTGGGAGATCACTGACCGTCCTTATGGGTGCAAACTGTAGGATGTAAGTGGGTGTTCAAGAAGAAGCTTAGACCTGATGGTACGATTGAAAAGTACAAGGCACGGCTTGTGGCCAAGGGTTATACCCAGAAAGAAGGTGAAGACTTCTTTGATACTTACTCACCCGTGGCTAGACTGACCACAATTCGGGTGCTACTATCACTGGCTGCCTCACATGGTCTTCTCGTTCATCAAATGGACGTTAAGACAGCTTTCCTCAATGGAGAGTTGAAGGAGGAAATTTACATGGATCAGCCAGATGGTTTTGTAGTATCTGGTCAGGAAGGAAAGGTGTGCAAGTTATTAAAGTCTTTATATGGCCTTAAACAAGCTCCTAAGGAGTGGCATGAGAAGTTCGAAAGAACATTAACTGCTGCCGGCTTTGTAGTAAACGATGGTGACAAGTGCGTGTACTATCGCTATGGTGGGGGCGAAGGAGTTATTCTTTGTCTGTATGTCGATGACATACTGATATTTGGAACCAAACTTGATTTAATCAAGGAGGTTAAGGATTTCTTATCTCGCTGTTTTGAGATGAAGGATCTAGGAGTAGCTGATGTTATCTTAAACATCAAGCTATTGAGAGATGAGAATGGTGGGATCACACTGCTTCAGTCTCACTATGTGGAAAAGGTATTGAGTCATTTTGGGTATAGCGATTGCACGCCTTCTCCAACTCCATATGATGCAAGTGTGTTGCTTCGAAAGAACCAATGGATTGCTAGAGATCAACTAAGGTATTCTCAGATTATTGGCTCGCTTATGTATTTGGCGAGTGCCACGAGACCTGACATCTCTTTTGCTGTGAGCAAGCTGAGTTGGTTTGTGTCAAAACCAGGAGATGATCATTGGCATGCGCTTGAGAGAGTTATGCGCTATTTGAAAGGCACCGCGAGCTATGGAATTCACTACACCGGGTATCCAAGGGTACTGGAGGGTTATAGTGACTCAAACTGGATATCCGATGCTGATGAGATTAAGGCCACAAGTGGTTATGTTTTTACACTTGGTGGTGGCGCTTTTTGCTGAAAATCTTGCAAGCAGACCATCTTAACGAGGTCAACTATGGAAGTAGAAGTCACAGCATTAGACACTGCCACTTTTGAAGCAGAGTGGCTTCGTGAAATCTTGATGGACTTACCTATGGTTGAAAAACCAATACCCCCTATCCTGATGAACTGTGATAATCAAACTGTGATCATCAAGATAAACAGTTCAAAGGACAATATGAAGTCCTCAAGACATGTGAAGAGGAGACTAAAATCTGTCAGAAAATTGAGGAACTTCGGAGTTATTACGTTGGATTATATCCAAACGTCGAAAAACTTGGCAGATCCCTTCACAAAGGGTCTATCACGTAACGTGATAGATAATACATCGATGGAGATGGGCTTGAGACCCACCGCATGAGTTGTCCATAGTGGTAACCCACTCTATGTGATCGGAGATCCCGTGAAGTAGAAGTGGGAGACAAGCTGTTGGTCAGCTGGGAGGAGAGTATCCCTATATTAACTATCTCACTCCGTGAAGATGCAATACTCTCCTGATCTGCATGGCAGGTTGATACTTATCTTAATGTGTTTCAAGTGGATTATTCGGGTAAGCAAAGATGTTGTCCTGCAGAACATCTTCTGAGGAACACACCTATATGAATTTGACTGTTAACGTCGCAGTCTGTGAGAATTGGGTGTTCTCTAATAAATTCATGAAAAGGCCCTGGAGTACGACGTATACGCTCCACCCGCGGGGAAGCCTTGCGGCAGTCCAGTATCGATCAAGAATTTGTGTGAAACTAGTCTCGCAGAAAACTTATAGTTCAAGGCATAGTCCACTATTCAAGTTGTGATCTAGTGTAGCATAAATCTCTAAGTGGAAGTTCAACTTCATAGTCTCCACTAAGCACCGGTATATAAACAATGTTTTGGAACTAAATGATGAGATGTGCCAATGAGACTTTGTGGGGGATTGTTGGAATTTTGCTAGTAGGCCTTTGGCCCAAAGCCCAACTAAAATTCTGAAATTCTCTTGGCCCATTCATGCACACATGTGAGTGGAGTGAGTGAGGCTAAAGTTTAGTCCCACCCCGAAAGTTGAGAGAGAGTTGCACCTCTTTATAAGGTGGGCTCTTCTACCACTTGTATGAGTATGAGAAGAGGAGACCTACACGCGCTCCTCCTCCTCCTCGCTCGCCTCGCCGTGCCGCGGGTTGCGGGATTGAGCCGAGTCGAGGACAGAGCTATGCACGTTGTCTATATTTTTGCTGATCGGAAAAAATTAATGAGTCATTAATTAATAATTAACGGACGCGTTAATTACTGAACCGTTTTCGATTCTTTTGGATTGTGACGACTCGTACATGGGGTTTACTCCCATGACTTGCCCGGCCCGCACTATATAGTCAGACAGACGTCGTATGGTTTCTCACCATCGTTCCAGATCATTGCCAAGCAAGTCTTCTTCATCCCTCCTTTCGGCGTGCACCGGGAGAAGGGAAAATAGGCCTCCGGAACTCCGCCTCTCGTAATCCTGTACGGGAGATGGGCGATCAGGTTCTTGGGGAGCGCACTCGCGCGACTGCTGACAGCGATGAATTCGCGAACGACGACTTCTTCCCTGACCTCAGCAACCTCATCCTCGACGACATGGGCGACAACTGTTCGGGAACGTTGCAGAAAACAAAAAATTTCCTACGGTTTCACCAAGATCCATCTAGGAGTTCATCTAGCAACGAGTGATCGGATTGCACCTACATACCTTTGTAGATCACGCGCGGAAGCGTTCAAAGAATGGGGATGAGGAAGCCGTACTCGACGTGATCCAAATCACCGGAGATCCTAGCGCCAAACGGACGGCACCTCTGCGTTCAACACACGTACGGTCAGCGTGACATCTCCTCCTTCTTGATCCAGCAAGGGGAAAGGAGAGGTTGAGGAAGATGGCTCCAGCAGCAGCACGACGGCGTGGTGGTGGTGGAGCTGCAGTACTCCGGCAGGGCTTCGCCAAGCTCTATGGAGGAGGAGGATGTGTTGGAGAGGGAGAGGGAGGCACCAAAGGCAAAGGTAAGAGGTCCTCCATCCCCCCCACTATATATAGGGGGGCCTAGGGGGGGCGGCAGCCCTAGGAGATGCAATCTCCTAGGGGGCGGCGGCCAAGGGGTGGGGGGCTTGCCCCCCAAGCAAGGGGGCGCCCCCCTTTTAGGGTTTCCCCACCCTAGGCGCATGGGCCCTAGGGGAAGTGGTGCCCCAGCCCACTTTGGGCTGGATCCCTTCCCACTTCAGCCCATGGGGCCCTCCGGGATAGGTGGCCCCACCTGGTGGACCCCCGGGACCCTTCCGATGGTCCGGTACAATACCGGTGACCCCGAAACTTGTCCCGACGGCCGAAATAGCACTTCCTATATATAATTCTTTACCTTCGGACCATTCCGGAACTCCTCATGACGTCTGGGATCTCATCCGGGACTCCGAACAACATTCGGGTTACTGCATATACATATCCCTAAAACCCTAGCGTCACCGAACCTTAAGTGTGTAGACCCTACGGGTTCGGGAGACATGTAGACATGACCGAGATCGCTCTCCGGTCAATAACCAACAGCGGGATCTGGATACGCATGTTGGCTCCCACATGCTCCTCGATGATCTCATCGGATGAACCACGATGTCGAGGATTCAAGCAACCCCGTATACAATTCCCTTTGTCAATCGGTATGTTACTTGCCCGAGATTCGATCGTCGGTATCCCAATACCTCGTTCAATCTTGTTACCGGCAAGTCACTTTACTCGTACCGTAATGCATGATCCCGTGACCAGACACTTGGTCACTCTGAGCTCATTATGATGATGCATTACCGAGTGGGCCCAGTGATACCTCTCCGTCATACGGAGTGACAAATCCCAGTCTTGATCTGTGTCAACCCAACAGACACTTTCGGAGATACCCGCAGTATACCTTTATAGTCACCCAGTTACGTTGTGACGTTTGGTACACCCAAAGAACTCCTACGATATCCGGGAGTTACACGATCTCATGGTCTAAGGAAAAGATACTTGACATTGGAAAACTCTAGCAAATGAACTATACGATCTTGTGCTATGCTTAGGATTGGGTCTTGTCCATCACATCATTCTCCTAATGATGTGATCTCGTTCTCAATGACATCCAATGTCCATAGTCAGGAAACCATGACTATCTGTTGATCAACGAGCTAGTCAACTAGAGGCTTACTAGGGACATGTTGGTGTCTATTATTCACACATGTATTACGATTTCCGGATAACACAATTATAGCATGAATAAAGACAATTATCATGAACAAGTAAATATAATAATAATGCTTTTATTATTGCCTCTAGTGCATATTTCCAACAGTCTCCCACTTGCACTAGAGTCAACAATCTAGTTACATTGTGATGAATCGAACACCCATGGAATTCTGGTGTTGATCATGTTTTGCTCTAGGGAGAGGTTTAGTCAACGGATCTGCTACATTCAGGTCCGTATGTACTTTACAAATATCTATGTCTCCATCTTGAACATTTTCACGAATGGAGTTGAAGCGACGCTTGATGTGCCTGGTCTTCTTGTGAAACCTGGGCTCCTTGGCAAGTGGAATAGCTCTAGTGTTGTCACAGAAGAGTTTGATTGGCCCCGACGCATTGGGTATGACTCCTAGGTCGATGATGAACTCCTTCACCCAAATTGCTTCATGCGCTGCCTCCGAGGCTGCCATGTACTCCGCTTCACATGTAGATCCCGCCACGATGCTCTGCTTGCAACTGCACCAGCTTACTGCCCCACCATTCAAAATATACACGTATCCGATTTGTGACTTAGAGTCATCCAGATCTGTGTCGAAGCTAGCGTCGACGTAACCTTTTACGACGAGCTCTTCGTCACCTCCATAAACGAGAAACATTTCCTTAGTCCTTTTCAGGTACTTCAGGATATTCTTGACCGCTGTCCAGTGTTCCTTGCTGGGATTACTTTGGTACCTTCCTACCAAACTTACGGCAAGGTTTACATCAAGTCTGGTACATAGCATGGCATACATAATAGAACCTATGGCTGAGGCATAGGGGATGACACTCATCTCTTCTATATCTTCTGGCGTGGTCGGACATTGAGCTGAGCTCAATTTCACACCTTGTAACACAGGCAAGAACCCCTTCTTAGACTGATCCATATTGAATTTCTTCAATATCTTATCAAGGTATGTGCTTTGTGAAAGACCTATGAGGCGTCTTGATCTATCTCTATAGATCTTGATGCCTAATATATATGCAGCTTCTCCAAGGTCCTTCATTGAAAAACTCTTATTCAAGTAGGCCTTAATGTTGTCCAAAAGCTCTATATCATTTCCCATCAAAAGTATGTCATCTACATATAATATGAGAAATGCTACAGAGCTCCCACTCACTTTCTTGTAAACGCTGGCTTCTCCATAAGTCTGCATAAACCCAAACGCTTTGATCATCTCATCAAAGCGAATGTTCCAACTCCGAGATGCTTGCACCAGCCCATAAATCGAGCGTTGGAGCTTGCACACCTTGTCAGCATACTTAGGATCGACAAAACCTTCCGGCTGCATCATATACAATTCTTCCTTAAGGAAACCATTAAGGAATGCCGTTTTGACATCCATTTGCCATATTTCATAATCATAGAATGCGGCAATTGCTAACATGATTCGGACGGACTTTAGCTTCGCTACCGGTGAGAAAGTCTCATCTAGTCAACCCCTTGAACTTGTCGATAACCCTTAGCAACAAGCCGAGCTTTATAGATGGTCACATTACCATCCACGTCTGTCTTCTTCTTAAAGATCCATTTATTTTCTATGGCTCGCCGCTCAACAGGCAAGTCAGTCAAAGTCCATACTTCGTTTGCATACATGGATCCTATCTCGGATTTCATGGCTTCTAGCCATTTGTCGGAATCTGGGCCCGCCATCGCTTCTTCATAGTTCGAAGGTTCACCGTTGTCTAACAACATGATTTCCAAGACAGGGTTGCCGTACCACTCTAGTGCGGAATGTGTCCTTGTGGACCTACGAAGTTCAGTAGCAACTTGATCTGAAGTTTCATGATCATCATCATTAACTTCCTCTCTAGTCGGTGCAAGCACCTCAGGAACATTTTCTTGAGTTGCGCCATTTTCTGGTTCAAAAGGTAATACTTCATCAAGTTCTACTTTCCTCCCACTTACTTCTTTCGAGAGAAACTCCTTCTCTAGAAAGGATCCATTCTTGGCAACAAAGATCTTGCCTTCGGATCTGAGGTAGAAGGTATACCCAATAGTTTCTTTAGGGTATCCTATGAGACGCATTTTCCCGACTTGGGTTCGAGCTTTTCAGGTTGAAGTTTCTTGACATAAGCATCGCATCCCCAAACTTTTAGAAACGACAGCTTAGGTTTCTTCCCAAACCATAATTCATACGGTGTCATCTCAACGGATTTCGACGGAGCCCTATTTAAAGTGAATGCGGCAGTCTCTAAAGCATAGCCCCAAAAAGACAACGGTAAATCGGTAAGATACATCATAGATCGCACCATATCTAATAGAGTGCGATTATGATGTTCGGACACACCATTACGCTGAGGTGTTCCAGGCGGCGTGAGTTGTGAAACTATTCCACATTTTCTTAAGTGTGTGCCAAACTCGTGACTCAAGTATTCTCCTCCACGATCTGATCGCGGGAACTTGATTTTCGTGTCACGTTGATTCTCAACCTCACTCTGAAATTCGTTGAACTTTTCAAAGGTCTCAGACTTGTGTTTCATTAAGTAGACATACCCATATCTACTCAAGTCATCAGTGAGGGTGAGAACATAACGATAGCCACCGCGAGCCTCAACACTCATTGGACCGCACACATCAGTATGTATGATTTCCAATAAGTTGGTTGCTCGCTCCATTGTTCCTGAGAACGGAGTCTTGCTCATTTTACCCATGAGGCATGGTTCGCACGTGTCAAATGATTCGTAATCAAGAGACTCTAAAAGTCCATCAGCATGGAGCTTCTTAATGCGTTTGACACCTATGTGACCAAGGCGGCAGTGCCACAAGTATGTGGGACTATCATTATCAATCTTACATCTTTTGGTACTCACACTATGAACATGTGTAGCATTACACTCGAGATTCATTAAGAATAAACCATTCACCATCGGAGCATGACCATAAAACATATCTCTCATATAAATAGAACAACCATTATTCTCGGATTTAAATGAGTAGCCATCTCGAATTAAACGAGATCCTGATACAATGTTCATGCTCAAAGCTGGCACTAAATAACAATTATTAAGGTTTAAAACTAATCCCGAAGGTAAATGTAGAGGTAGCATGCCGACGGCGATCACATTGACCTTGGAACCATTCCCGACGCGCATCGTCACCTCGTCCTTCGCCAGTCTCCGCTTATTCCGCAGCTCCAGTTTTGAGTTACAAATGTGAGCAACCGCACCGGTATCAAATACCCAGGAGCTACTACGAGTACTGGTAAGGTACACATCATTTACATGTATATCACATATACCATTCGTGATGCCGGCCTTCTTGTCCGCTAAGTATTTGGGGCAGTTCCGCTTCCAGTGACCACTTCCCTTGCAATAAAAGCACTCAGTCTCGGGCTTGGGTCCATTCTTTGGCTTCTTCCCGGCAGCTTGCTTGCCAGGCGCGGCAACTCCCTTGCCATCCTTCTTGAAGGCTTTCTTACCCTTGCCCTTCTTGAACTTAGTGGTTTTATTCACCATCAACACTTGATGTTCCTTTTTGACTTCTACCTCTGCTGATTTCAGCATTGCAAATACTTCAGGAATGGTCTTTTCCATCCCCTGCATATTGAAGTTCATCATAAAGCTCTTGTAGCTCGGTGGAAGCGACTGAAGGATTCTGTCAATGACCGCGTCATCCGAGAGATTAACTCCCAGCTGAGTCAAGCAGTTATGCAACCCAGACATAGTGAGTATGTGCTCACTGACAGAACTGTTTTCCTCCATCTTATAGCTGAAGAACTTGTCGGAGACTTGATATCTCTCGACCCGGGCATGAGCTTGGAAAACCATTTTCAGCTCTTCGAACATCTCATATGCTCCGTGTCTCTCAAAATGCTTTTGGAGCCCCGACTCTAAGCTGTAAAGCATGCCGCACTAAACGAGGGAGTAGTCATCGGTACGTGCCTGCCAAGCGTTCATAACGTCTTGTTCTGCAGGGAGAACGGGTGCGTCACCTAGCGGTGCTTGTAGGACATAATCTTTCTTGGTAGCTATGAGGATGATTGTAACACCCTCGATGCGACTATAGCTCCCACGTGTCGAGGCACGACTTAGAGACATAATCGCATTGAAGGCATATGTCGCAAATTAGGCAATCTTCACAAACATCCCATGTAATATAAATAATAAAAGGGAGATAACATAGTTGGCTTACACTCGCCACGTCAATCAAGTACATAAATAACATTACATCATCCAAACACTCATGGCCCGACTACGGCGCCAAAATAAAAGAGAACCCAACATGCGACAACGGTCCCAATCACCCCCAACTGGGCACCACTACTGATCATCGGGAAAGGAAACGTAGTATCGTTGAGAGTCTTCGTCGAACTCCCACTTGAGCTCATACGCGTCTCCTGGAGAGGAATCATCAGGCCCTGCATCTGGTGTAATAGTAATCTGTGAGTCACAGGGACTCAGCAATCTCGCACCCTCGCGATCAAGACTATTTAAGCTTATAGGCATGGCAAGGTAAAATATGAGTGGAGCTGCAGCAAGCGACTAGAAGGTATGGTGGCTAACTTACGCGCAAAGGAGAGCGAGAAGAGGAGGCAAAGCGCGAGCGAGAAACTAGAGAGCAACCTGCGCAAACATTACTCCAACACCGTGTCCACTTCCCGGACTCCGCCGAGAAGAGGCCATCACGGTAACACACTCAGTTGATTCATTTTAATTAAGTTAAGGTTCAAGTTTTCTACAACCGGACATTAACAAATTCCCATCTGCCCATAACCGCGGGCACGGCTTTCGAAAGTTCAATCCCTGCAGGGGAGTCCCAACTTAGCCCATGACAAGCTCTCACGGTCAACGAAGGAATAGACCTCCTCCCAAGATGTTCCGATCAGACTCGGTATCTCAGTAACTCAAGACACTTCGACAGGTTAAAACAAGACCAGCAACACCGCCCGAATGTGCCGACAAAACCTGATAGGAGCTGCACATATCTCTTTCTCAGGGCACACTCAGATGAGCGCTCCATACAACTAAAACCAAACCTCGAGTTTCCCCGAGGGGGCGCTGCACAGGACTCTAGTTTGGACCAACACTCAGAGGAGCACTGGCCCGGGGGGGTTAAAATAAGATGACCCGCGGGCTCCGGAAACCCGAGGGAAAAAGAGGCTAGGTGGAAAATGGTAAGACCAAGGTTGGGCATTGCTGGAAAAGCTTTAATCAAGGCGAACTATCAAGGGGTTCCCATTATAACCCAACCGCGTAAGGAACGCAAAATCCGGGAACATAACACCGATATGACGGAAACTAGGGGGGCAAGACTGGAACAAAACGCTAGGCGAGAGGCCGAGCCTTCCACCCTTTACCAAGTATATAGATGCATTAAGATAGTAAGACAATATAATGATATCCCAACAAGTAAATAAAAGATGTTCCAACAAGGAACGACCTCCAATCTTCACCTGCAACTAGCAACGCTATAAGAGGGGCTGAGCAAAGCGGTAACATAGCCAATCAACGGTTTGCTAGGACAATGGTGGGTTAGAGGTTTGACATGGCAATTTGGGAGGCTTTCAAGCAGTGGTAGGCATCATAGCAATGGCATAGCAAAAGAGCGAGCAAAATAGCATAGCAAAGATAGTAGTGATTTCGAGGGTATGATCATCTTGCCTGCACAGTTGTCAGAGTTGACTGGATCCTCGAAAGCAATCTCAACGGGCTCCTCGTTAGCAAACTCATCTCCCGGCTCTACCCAAACAAGACAAACAAGCAACAAGGATACAATCAACCACGTGCAAACTCAAACAACACGATGCAAAGATGATATGCTATGCGGGATGCGATGTGGGATGCAAAATGCAAGATATGACAGGAAATGCATGAACCTGGCCTCAACTTGGAAAACCAAGTGTTCCACTGGAAATATGGGATGAAATCGCTTGAAAACGATATAAAGAACGCCGGAATCGGAGTTACGGTTTGGAAATGGCAAGCGATTCAAAATTGACACCGGTCTGTGATTAAATGCAATTAGATGAACATGCTACAGCACCCAAACATGACAACAAAATACATGGCAGGGATTCACACAAGATGCTTAACAAAAGTCTAGCACTGAGCTACGGCCAATTCATCCATTATGAGGTTCAAACAAGCATGGCAAAAACGCAAATGGCAAACAGATCTCAGACTTAGTGAAATTAACACTTGTCTGGAATTTCAGATCATATAGCCCTCTTCGGAGCAACAAAACAACATGCTACAGGACCTGAATATGACAAAGAAAGACATGGCATGGAGCTACTCAACAAGCTTAACAAAAGTCCCTTAGTGACCTTGGGCCAAAAGGGATCACAAAATATACTAACAAGCACACGAACATAGCTAAAACATAATCAGTTTTCAGACTTAGTGAAAACTGGGACATGCTGAAACATAACTCACGAAGGCATGTTTACGAGCTCGATGCACTCACTATGGTGCAAGTCATGGCAAGACAAGCCTACATCCCTCAAGAAGGCACAAAATACAAGCTAGACATGGCAAGAACAATGGCATAGCATGCACGGATCAACTACAATAACATCGGCAAAATCGCAAACAAGTTGACCATCTGCCCAGATTCACAACGAAGCAAAAGTAGAGCTCGATTGACTCAAGATAGGATGCTCCATAATTGCAAACAAAGACATGGATAGATAGAGCACTACAAGATTAAAAAAACTCCTTTACTGATCATTCTCAAAAGAGGCACGGATCACTAGGAAACAGCATGAACATATGGCATCATGAACTAAATAATCCCAGACTTAGTGAAAACTACTAAGTCCCTGAAAACAGATTTACCGGGTGCCTCACTTTGCAAGCTTGCACAAGTCACCACGCACATCACAAAAATACATGGGTTGCACCTATGGAAAGAAGACAAAATCATTAACAAAACATATGAAGGACTCACAGGCATATCATGCACACAATAATCATGGAAAAAATGACAAAAGTCTAAGATGAACTAGCAGATCTGACAAATAACTCACGAAGCCTCCTTCTAGCAGCATTTCGGGCATCAAGATGAACTCAAATGAAAATGATGCAATGGAATGAAATGATATACTCATCGAGTCGAACATTGTGATATACTATATGTCCAAATCGGAGCTACGGATGCAGAGATATCACAGGTCAAAGATTGCATAAAAAATTAAGGTTCGAAAGGAAAAATCAACCGTCAAATTTCGGATCTCAGATCTGCATGCTTCCCGAGGCTCGCCGGCGCGCACTGTTCACCGGAGCACAGAAGTCGAGGAGGGAGAGGCCGGGGCGGCGAGGCCAGGCGGTGCGGCGGCGAGGCCGGACGGCGGCGAGGACGGAGTGGAGCGGAGCGGCGCGGCGCCCGGGCGGCAGCGGCGAGGCGGCGGAGATGCGGGGCGGCGGCGGCCGGTGGCGGCGAGGGGCGGCGGCGAGGCGGCGGGGCCGACGGACGGCGTCGGGGAAGAGAGAGGCGGCGGGCGGCGCGGATCTGGCCCGGTGGCAGCGAAGATGCGGGCCTCCCGCGGGCTCGCCGGGCCGCGCGGAGGAGGAGGTCGGCGGGGACACGTGGCGCCTACCGGTTGGCCGCGGTCGCCGACGGACATGTGCGGCGCGCGGGGATCTTTTTTTTAGGGTTTCGGAGAGGGAGAGAGATCCGAAAACGGGGGGGGCTATTTATAGGCATAAGTGGAGCTAGGAGAGTCCAAATGAGGTGCGGTTTTCGGCCACGCGATCGTGATCGAACGCTCTAGAACATGGAGCAGAGTTTGGTGGGTTTTGGGCCAAATTGGAGGGGTGTTGGGCTGCAACACACACGAGGCCTTTTCGGTCCCTCGGTTAACCTTTGGAGTATCAAACGAAGTCCAAATGGTACGAAACTTGACAGGCGGTCTATCGGTAGTAAACCAAGGCCGCTTGGCAAGTATCGGTCCAATCCGGAAATGTTTAATCCCCACACACAAAAGAAAGCTAGAATTGACCACCGGAGGAGAACGAAGCGCCGGAATGAAAAACGGACAACGAGGAAAATGCTCGAATGCATGAGACGAACACGTATGCAAATGCAATGCACATGATGACATGATATGAGATGCATGACAACGACAACAACACACGGAGACAAAAACCCGAACCCGAGGAAATAATATAACTTAACACCGGAAATGGCAAGAGTTGGAGTACAAATAGGGAGAGTTACATCTGGGGTGTTACAACACTCCACCACTACGAAAGGATCTCGTCCCGAGATCTAGGACTGAAAGAACGCCGGGTACTCAGAACGGAGGTGATCCTCGCGTTCCCAGGTAGCTTCACGGTCGGAATGGTGTGACCACTTGACTTTGAGAAATTTGATTGACTTGTTGCGAGTCTTGCGTTCAGTCTCTTCAAGAATAGCAACTGGGTGCTCACGATAGGAAAGATCTTCTTGGAGCTCAATGTCCTCGAAGTTGACAGTGCGGTCAGGAGTCTTGAAGCACTTTCGAAGCTGAGAGACATGGAACACGTCATGAACATTTGCAAAGTTTGAAGGAAGCTCGAGTTGATAGGCGAGGTCGCCTCTCTTGCTGACAATCTTGAAAGGTCCCACGTATCTAGGGGCAAGCTTCCCTTTGATACCGAAGCGACGAGTACCTTTCATAGGAGAGACACGGAGGTAAACATGATCTCCGATCTCGAAAGCCAAATCACGGTGCTTACTATCATAGTAGCTCTTCTGGCGGGATTGGGCTGCTTTAAGGTTATCAAGAATGCCTTTGCACATTTCTTCTACCTCTGTAATTAAGTCATTACCCAAAAGCTGACATTCACCGGTTTCAGACCAGTTGAGAGGGGTACGGCACTTTCTGCCATACAGAATTTCAAAAGGGGCCTTGCCCGAACTTGCTTGAAAACTGTTGTTGTAGGAGAATTCAGCATAAGGAAGACAATCCTCCCACTTCATGCCGAAGGAGATCACACAAGCCTGAGCATATCTTCAAGAATCTGGTTGACACGCTCAACTTCCCCGCTTGTTTGAGGATGGAAAGCTGTGCTGAAGCGGATGTTGGTTCCCATGGCCTTCTGAAAAGAATCCCAAAACTTCGAGGTAAAGATGCTGCCACGGTCTGAAGAGATCACTTGAGGAATACCGTGCAGAGAGACAATACGAGAGGTATAGAGTTCCGCCAATTGAGTTGCAGTGATCAACTCTTTGATAGAGAGAAAGTGAGCCACTTTGATGAGTTTGTCGATGACAACGAATATAGCATCATTGCCACACTTGGACTTTGGAAACCCAGTCACGAAGTCCATTTCAATGTGGTCAAACTTCCATTCTGGAATGGCAAGAGGTTGGAGGAGACCTGCTGGCCTTTGGTGTTCTTCCTTCACTCTTCTGCAGACATCACATTCATTCACGAATTGAGCGATCTCGCGCTTCATTCGAGTCCACCAATAAGCTTGCTTAAGGTCCTGATACATCTTCGTGTTCCCAGGGTGGATGGAGAGGAGATAATTGTGAGCCTCGTTCATGATCACTTTACGAAGGTCACCTTTGGGTACAACAATACGATCCTCGAAGAAGAGAGTGTCCTTGTCATCAAGGCGGTAGCACTTGTACTTGGACTGACTCTTGGCAATCCCAATCTTCACCTTTTTCATCATATCATAAAGAAGCTGGGCTTGGCGAATCTGGTCTTCCAAGGTAGGAGAGACTTGAAGGTTGGCGAGGAAACCTTGAGGAACAACTTGCAGATTAAGTTTGCGGAAAGCTTCACAAAGCTCGGGTTGATAAGGCTTAAGAATCAGACTGTTGCAATACGCTTTTCTGCTCAAAGCGTCAGCAATCACATTAGCCTTGCCTGGAGTGTACTGAATACTCGGATTATACTCTTGAATCATCTCGACCCATCGAGTTTGCCTGAGGTTGAGATTAGGCTGAGTGAAGATGTACTTGAGACTCTTGTGATCAGTGAAAATATCCACTTTTCTTCCCAATATAAGATGTCTCCAAGTCAAAAGAGCATGCACAACTGCCGCCAACTCGAGATCATGAGTGGGGTAGTTCTTCTCATTAGGCTTCAACTGGCGAGAGGTATAAGCAACAACTTTCTTCTATTGCATCAACACTGCGCCAAGACCATGGAGAGAGGCATCGCAAAAGACCTCGTACGGCTTGGATTCATCAGGCGGAGTCAGAACTGGAGCAGTGATCAACTTCTCTTTCAAAGTGTTGAAAGCAATATCACACTCCGGAGACCAAACGTACTTGACGTGCTTCTGAAGAAGATTAGAGAGAGGCTTCGCGATCTTGGAAAAGTTTTCAATGAATCTTCGGCAATAGCTTGCGAGACCGAGAAAACTGCGGAGTTGCTTCACGTTCTGAGGAGGTTCCCAATTCACAATTGCAGACACCTTCTCAGGATTCACGGCAATGCCCTTGGCAGAGATGATATGACCAAGATAAAGAACCTCATCAAGCCAAAATTCGCACTTGGAGAACTTGGCATAGAACTGATGTTCTCTGAGCTTATCGAGAACCAAACGCAAGTGCTTGGCATGATCTTCCTTGTTCTTCAAGAAAACCAGAATGCCGTCGAGATAGACCAAAATGAAGTCATTGGTGTAGGCATTGAAGATGAAGTTCATCATGCGAGAGAACGTCGGAGGAGCGTTGGCGAGGCCAAAAGACATGACAGTGTATTCATATGAACCAAAGCTTGTTCTGAATGCTGTCTTGGGAATATCTTCTTCACGAATGCGAATCTGGTGATAACCCATACGGAGATCAAGCTTGGAGAATACTTGGGCACCTTTGAGTTGTTCGAACAGCTCATTGATGTTGGGAAGTGGGTATTTGTTCTTGATGGTCTTCTTGTTCACTGGACGGTAATCAACACAAAGTCGGTCCGTTCCATCCTTCTTCTTCACAAAAAGAACACCACAACCCCATGGAGAAGAACTAGGCCGGATAAGACCCATTTTCTCTTGCATATCGAGTTGCTTCTTCAGCTCTTTCAACTCTTCAGGTCCGAGCTTGTAAGGACGTTTGCACACAGGTTCCGTGCCAGGCTCAAGTTCAATAATGAATTCAATTGGCCGGTGCGAAGGCATTCCTGGGAGCTCTTCTGGAAAGACGTCTTGATATTCGCAAACGACTGGAATTTGAGAGATGGCATCCAATTCACCCTTCTCATTGAGAGAAAACAGACGGATGGTATTATCCCGAGCGGCAAAGACAATTACATCCTCAGATGAATGAGTCAATTGAATCTGCCTGGCTGCACAATCAAGATGTGCCTTGTGCTTAGAAAGCCAATCCATTCCGAGAATGAGATCAATATCCGAGTTACCAAGAACAATTGGGGAAGAAAGGAACTTGTAGTCACCCAATGTGATAGTAACCTCAGGGACGCAGGTGTTAGCTGTCATCTGCTTGCCCGGTGACACAATTTGCAAGGAACTTTGCAGATACTGATAATCACACTCATACTTTGATGCAAAAGGTTTGGAAATGAAGCAATGCGATGCACCCGTGTCAAAAAGAACTTTTGCAGGAATATCATTAACAGGAAGGGTACCCATGAACACATCTGACGAGTCCTTTGCCTGAGCTGCATTCATCAAATTGACCTTGGCATGCTTGGGGTTATGCTTGACCACAGCTGTACTTGTCGATCTGACAGGAGGAGGAGGAGGAAGACGCCTCTGGTTGAGACACTTGTTGGCATAGTGACCCTTCTGTTGGCACTTGTTGCACGTGACCTCTGAAAGCGGACGGTGATACGGAGCACTCGATCTTGGAGCTTGAGACGAAGTCTTGTTCTGAAAGCCAGGGTTGGGTGGGTGGGAAGAACCACTGCCACCTTTGCTCTTCTGCTGATACGGCTGACGGACGGAGGAGGAGGAAGCCAAAACTTCTGTTGCTTGGCCACTTGAGTAGAGGAAGAAGGAGTAACATCTCTGACTCGCTTCTTGGAAGCATCACACCTCAACTGAGCAGCCTCTTGCTTCAGTGCCATGTTGTAGAACTCATCGTATCTCAACGGCTCAAAGAGGACAAGAGCGAGCTGAATTTCTTCTCTGAGACCACCCCTGAACTGATATATCATGCTCTTCTCATCAAGCACGTCCTGCTTGGCAAAGCGGGCGAGCTTCTGGAACAACTTGTTGTAGTCATAGACAGACAAAGAGCCTTGCTTCAAATTGCGGAATTCCTCACGCTTGCTTTCAACCACGCTCTGGGGAATATGATGAGCTCGGAAATCTCGACGGAAATCATCCCAAGTGATAACACGTCCACCTCTGGAATCCTTGTACTGCTGGAACCATTCTGCAGCTTGATCTTTGAGTTGGAAGGAAGCGAACTTGACAAAGTCCTCAGGCCTGACGTTACTGCACTCGAAATGCTTGCACAGATCCACAAGCCAATCGTCAGCATCGGTTGCTCAACACAATTGCTGAAAGTCGTTGGCCCGCTAGCAAGGAACTGGTTGAGTGTAGCAAAGTGACTCTGATTGCTGCCTTGATTCCCATGACTGCCTTGATTGCGCTCTTGAAGAATTTGCATGATCAGCTGTGTGTTTGCATTGGTTGCAGCCATCACAGCTTGCCATGCCTCCGGAGGAGGTGGAGGTGGTGGCGGATCAGGATTAGGACTCGTGCGCGTTGGAGTAGCCATCCTGAAGAGGTTGACCACCATTAGCACATTGACAGATAAATATTGAAGCTGGATCCAACGGAATGAAAAATTACAACATATAGTCTTCTCATCCGAACAAAATGAACGAATGCATTCCTCTTGAAATGGTCACATATCCATAAACTGAGAAGCCA
Organism: Triticum dicoccoides; assembly: GCF_002162155.2. Taxonomy (NCBI): domain Eukaryota; kingdom Viridiplantae; phylum Streptophyta; class Magnoliopsida; order Poales; family Poaceae; genus Triticum; species Triticum dicoccoides. The sequence continues at coordinate 566,149,200 of NC_041384.1, read as the reverse complement.
CGTAGAATTAAGGTAGAGAAATAAACCAACAAGGTACGGATCAAGAACGAATAATCGATAAGAAATCCCAATCTCAAACCAATATCCGTGGAAGAAAAACTAGAGCTACTAGAATTCCCACCTATGAAACTCCCAAACCTTTCCGATTATGCAATCAGGTGTTGGGGATATAGGGGAAGCATAATATCTCACCCAAACTAGCAAATCCTACATCCAGCTGTATCCATCCTTCAACACATAACCAAGAAAAACTTCAGAAACCATCTACCTCAACCTTCGAAAAGCATCCGTTATACAAGTTATGGCGATACTCCCGAACTCCCGCCCCAGTACTAGGTGGCGTCGAGGTTATCTCACCAACGAACTGCATAAAAGAGATTTTCGATGTCGGCGTACTATACTCAGGTATTCCAGAATTGCAACGATAAAATTATGATGACAACACCTCAGAGCTCAACTCCCCGGGACACTTCCACTAAACCCCTGACAGGAGGCACCAAGACAATGTTCTCATCATAAAACCATCGGAACGATTCCAAGATACCCGCGTGATCCTAAATTTTTTTAGTGAAATTTGAGAAGAGAAGAGTCAAAACTCTACGTCAGGATGCCTTACCAGAGCGATGAGGAGACTGGAAAGTAAAAACAATTCCTAAACTCTCCGATATATAATTCCTGAAGACTCAAAACATTTTTCTAGACACAACTCGGCCGCTAAAACGATCAAGCAATGGGGCTCCTAAGGTCGGGGAAGGCTCTGATTACCAACTTGTAACACCCTCGATACGACTATAGCTCCCACGTGTCGAGGCACGACTTAGAGACATAATCGCATTGAAGGCATATGTCGCAAGTTAGGCAATCTTCACAAACATCCCATGTAATATAAATAATAAAAGGAAGATAACATAGTTGGCTTACACTCGCCACGTCAATCAAGTACATAAATAACATTACATCACCCAAACACTCATGGCCCGACTACGGCGCCAAAATAAAAGAGAACCCATCATGCGACAACGGTCCCAATCACCCCCAACTGGGCACCACTACTGATCATCGGGAAAGGAAACGTAGTATCGTTGAGAGTCTTTGTCGAACTCCCACTTGAGCTCATACGCGTCTCCTGGAGCGAAATCATCAGGCCCTGCATCTGGTGTAATAGTAATCTGTGAGCCACAAAGACTCGGCAATCTCGCACCCTCGTGATCAAGACTATTTAAGCTTATAGGCATGGCAAGGTAAAATATGAGTGGAGCTGCAGCAAGCGACTAGCAAGTATGGTGGCTAACTTACGCGCAAAGGAGAGCGAGAAGAGGAGGCAAAGAGCGAGCGAGAAACTAGAGAGCAACCTGCGCAAACATTACTCCAACACCGTGTCCACTTCCCGGACTCCGACGAGAAGAGGCCATCACGGTAACACACTCAGTTGATTCATTTTAATTAAGTTAAGGTTCAAGTTTTCTACAACCGAACATTAACAAATTCCCATCTGCCCATAACCGCGGGCACGGCTTTCGAAAGTTCAATCCCTGCAGGGGAGTCCCAACTTAGCCCATGACAAGCTCTCACGGTCAACGAAGGAATAGACCTCCTCCCAAGACGTTCCGATCAGACTCGGTATCTCAGTAACTCAAGACACTTCGACAGGTTAAAACAAGACCAGCAACACCGCCCGAATGTGCCGACAAAACCTGATAGGAGCTGCACATATCTCTTTCTCAGGGCACACTCAGATGAGCGCTCCATACAACTAAAACCAAACCTCGAGCTTCCCCGAGGGGGCGCTGCACAGGACTCTAGTTTGGACCAACACTCAGAGGAGCACTGGCCCGGGGGGGGTTAAAATAAGATGACCCGCGGGTTCCGGAAACCCGAGGGAAAAAGAGGCTAGGTGGCAAATGGTAAGACCAAGGTTGGGCATTGCTGGAAAAGCTTTAATCAAGGCAAACTATCAAGGGGTTCCCATTATAACCCAACCGTGTAAGGAACGCAATGACACCGATATGACGGAAACTAGGGGGGCAAGAGTGGAACAAAACACTAGGCGAGAGGCCGAGCCTTCCACCCTTTACCAAGTATATAGATGCATTAAGATAGTAAGACAATATAATGATATCCCAACAAGTAAATAAAATATGTTCCAACAAGGAACGGCCTCCAATCTTCACCTGCAACTAGCAACGCTATAAGAGGGGCTGAGCAAAGCAGTAACATAGCCAATCAACGGTTTGCTAGGACAATGGTGGGTTAGAGGTTTGACATGGCAATTTGGAAGGCTTTCAAGCAGTGGTAGGCATCATAGCAATGGCATAGCAAAAGAGCGAGCAAACTAACATAGCAAAGATAGTAGTGATTTCGAGGGTATGATCATCTTGCCTGCATAGTTGTTAGAGTTGACTGGATCCTCGAAAGCAATCTCAACGGGCTCCTTGTTAGCAAACTCGTCTCCCGGCTCTATCCAAACAAGACAAACAAGCAACAAGGATACAATCAACCACGTGCAAACTCAAACAACAGGATGCAAAGATGATATGCTATGCCGGATGCGATGCGGGATGCAAAATGCAAGATATGACAGGAAATGCATGAACCTGGCCTCAACTTGGAAAACCAAGTGTGCCACTGGAAGATGAAATGAAATGGCTTGAAAACGATATAAAGAACGCCGGAATCGGAGTTACGGTTTGGAAATGGCAAGCGATTCAAAATTGACACCGGTCTGCGATTTTCAGCAAGTAGGCATCTAAATGCAATGAGATGAACATGCTACAGCACCCAAACATGACAACAAAATACATGGCAGGGATGCACACAAGATGGTTAACAAAAGTCTAGCACTGAGCTACGGCCAATTCATCCATTATGAGGTTCAAACAAGCATGGCAAAAACGCAAATGGCAAACAGATCTCAGACTTAGTGAAATTAACACTTGTCTGGAATTTCAGATCATATAGCCCTCTTCGGAGCAACAAAACAACATGCTACAGGACCTGAACATGACAAAGAAAGATATGGCATGGAGCTACTCAACAATCTTAACAAAAGTCCCTTAGTGACCTTGGGCCAAAAGGGATCACAAAATATACTAACAAGCACACGAACATAGCTAAAACATAATCAGTTTTCAGACTTAGTGAAAACTGGGACATGCTGAAACATAACTCACGAAGGCATGTTTACGAGCTCGATGCACTCACTATGGTGCAAGTCATGGCAAGACAAGCCTACATCCCTCAAGAAGGCACAAAATACAAGCTAGACATGGCAAGAACAATGGCATAGCATGCACGGATCAACTACAATAACATCGGCAAAATCGCAAACAAGTTGACGATCTGCCCAGATTCGCAACGAAGCAAAAGTAGAGCTTTATTGACTCAAGATAGGGTGCTCCATAATTCCAAACAAAGACATGGATGGATAGAGCACTACAAGATTAACAAAACTCCTTTACTGATCATCCTCAAAAGAGGCACGGATCACTAGGAAACAGAATGAACATATGGCATCATGAAATAAATAATCCCAGACTTAGTGAAAACTACTAAGTCCCTGAAAACAGATTTACCGGGTGCCTCACTTTGCAAGCTTGCACAAGTCAGCACACACATCACAAAAATGCATGGGTTGCACCTCTAGAAATAAGACAAAATCCTTAACAAAACATATGAAGGACTCACAGGCATATCATGCACACAATAATCATGGCAAAAATGACAAAAGTCTAAGATGAACTAGCAGATCTGACAAATAACTCACGAAGCTCCTTCTAGCAGCATTTCGGGCACCAAGATGAACTCAAATGAAAATGATGCAATGGAATGAAATTATGTACTCATCGAGGCGAACACATTGATATACTATATGTCCAAATCGGAGCTACGGATGCAGAGATATCACAGGTCAAAGTTTGCATAAAAAATTAAGGTTCAGAGGGAAAAGTCAACCGTCAAATTTCGGATCTCAGATCTGCATGCTTCCCGAGGCTCGCCCGCGCGCACTGTTCACCGGAGCACGGAAGTCAAGGAGGGAGAGGCCGGGGCGGCGAGGCCGGGCGGTGCGGCGGCGAGGCCGGACGGCGGCGAGGACGGAGTGGAGCGGAGCGGCGCGGGGCGGCGCGGCGCCCGGGCGGCAGCGGCGAGGCGGCGAAGATGCGGGGCGGCGGCGGCCGGTGGCGGCGAGGGGCGGCGGCGAGGCGGCGGGGCCGGCGGACGGCGTCGGGGAAGAGAGAGGCGGCGGGCGGCGCGGATCTGGCCCGGTGGCGGCGAAGATGCGGGCCTCCCGCGGGCTCGCCGGGCCGCGCGGAGGAGGAGGTCGGCGGGGACACGTGGCGCCTCCCGGTTGGCCGCGGTCGCCGACGGACGTGTCCGGCGCGCGGGCGGACGTGTCCGGCGCGCGGGGATCTTTTTTTTAGGGTTTCGGAGAGGGAGAGAGATCCGAAAACGGGGGGGCTATTTATAGGCATAAGTGGAGCTAGGAGAGTCCAAATGAGGTGCGGTTTTCGGCCACGCGATCGTGATCGAACGCTCTGAACATGGAGCAGAGTTTGGTGGGTTTTGGGCCAAATTGGAGGGGTGTTGGGCTGCAACACACATGAGGCCTTTTCGGTCCCTCGGTTAACCGTTGGAGTATCAAACGAAGTCCAAATGGTACAAAACTTGACAGGCGGTCTACCGGTAGTAAACCAAGGCCGCTTGGTAAGTGTCGGTCCAATCCGGAAATGTTTAATCCCCACACATGAAAGAAAGCTAGAATTAACCACCGGAGGAGAACGAAGCGCCGGAATGAAAAACGGACAACGGGGAAAATGCTCTAATGCATGAGACGAACACGTATGCAAATGCAATGCACATGATGACATGATATGAGATGCATGACAACGACAACAACACACGGAGACAAAAACCCGAACCCGAGGAAATAAATATAACTTAACGCCGGAAACGGCAAGAGTTGGAGTACAAATAGGGAAAGTTACATCCGGGGTGTTACAATGATCCTCAGGTTCCGGACCCAGTCCGTGTAGTTGCTGCCATCGTCTTTCAGCTTGGTTTTCTCTAGGAATGCGTTGAAGTTGAGGACTACGTTGGCCATTTGATCTACAAGACATATTGTAAAAAATTTAGACTAAGTTCATGATAATTAAGTTCATCTAATCAAATTATTCAATGAACTCCCACTTAGATAGACATCCCTCCAGTAATCTAAGTATAACATGATCCGAGTTAACTAGGCCGTGTCCGATCATCACGTGAGACAGACTAGTCAACATCGGTGAAAATCTTCATGTTGATCGTATCTTCTATACGACTCATGCTCGACCTTTCGGTCTTCTGTGTTCCGAGGCCATGTCTGTACATGCTAGGCTCGTCAATTCAACCTAAGTGTTTGCATGTGTAAATCTGTCTTACACCCGTTGTATGTGAACGTTGGAATCTAACACCCGATCATCACGTGGTGCTTCGAAACAACGAACTGTCGCAACGGTGCACAGTTAGGGGGAACACTTTCTTGAAATTATTATGAGGGATCATCTTATTTACTACCGTCGTTCTAAGTAAACAAGATGCAGAAACATGATAAACATCACATGCAATCAAATAATAAAAGTGACATGATATGGCCAATATCACATAGCTCCTTTGATCTCCATCTTGGGGCTCCATGATCATCTTGTCACCGGCACACCATGATCTCCATCATCATGATCTCCATCATCGTGTCTCCATGAAGTTGCTCGCCAACTATTACTTCTACTACTAAGGCTAACGCATTTAGCAATAAAGTAAAGTAATTTACATGGCGTTTCTCAATGACACGCAGGTCATACAAAAAATAAAGACAACTCCTATGGCTCCTGCCGGTTGTCATACTCATCGACATGCAAGTCGTGATTCCTATTACAATAGCATGAACATCTCATACATCACATATATATCATTCATCATTCATCACAACTTTGGCCATATCACATCACAAAACACTTGCTGCAAAAACAAGTTAGACGTCCTCTAAATGTTGTTGCATGTTTTACGTGGCTGCAATAGGGTTCTAGCAAGAACGTTTTCTTACCTACGTGAAAGCCACAACGTGATTTGTCAACTTCTATTTACCCTTCATAAGGACCCTTTTCATCGAATCCGCTCCAACTAAAGTGGGAGAGACAGACACCCGCCAGCCACCTTATGCAACTAGTGCATGTCAGTCGGTGGAACCGGTCTCACGTAAGCGTACGTGTAAGGTTGGTCCGGGCCGCTTCATCCCACAATACCGTTGAAGCAAGATAAGACTAGTAGCGGCAAGAAAGTTGACAACATCAACGCCCACAACAAATTGTGTTCTATTCGTGCATAGAGAACTACGCATAGACCTAGCTCATGATGCCACTGTTGGGGAACGTTGCAGAAAACAAAAAATTTCCTACGGTTTCACCAAGATCCATCTAGGAGTTCATCTAGCAACGAGTGATCGGATTGCATCTACATACCTTTGTAGATCACGCGCGGAAGCATTCAAAGAACGGGGATGAGGAAGCCGTACTCGACGTGATCCAAATCACGGAGATCCTAGCGCCGAACGGACGGCACCTCCGCGTTCAACACACGTACGGTCAGCGTGACGTCTCCTCCTTCTTGATCTAGCAAGGGGAAAGGAGAGGTTGAGGAAGATGGCTCCAGCAGCTGCACGACGGCATGGTGGTGGTGGAGCTGCAGTACTCCGGCAGGACTTCGCCAAGCTCTATGGAGGAGGAGGGTGTGTTGGAGAGGGAGAGGGAGGCACCAAAGGCAAAGGTAAGAGGTCCTCCATCCCCCCCACTATATATAGGGGGCCTAGGGGGGAGCCGGCCCTAGGAGATGCAATCTCCTAGGGGGGCGGCGGCCAAGGGGTGGGGGGCTTGCCTCCCAAGCAAGGGGGCGCCCCCCTTTTAGGGTTTCCCCCACCCTAGGCGCATGGGCCCTAGGGGAAGTGGCGCCCCAGCCCACTTTGGGCTGGATCCCTTCCCACTTCAGCCCATGGGGCCCTCCGGGATAGGTGGCCCCACCTTGTGGAACCCCGGGACCCTTCCGTGGTCCCGGTACAATACCGGTGACCCCGAAACTTGTCCCGACGGCCGAAATTGCACTTCCTATATATAATTTTTTACCTCTGGACCATTCCGGAACTCCTTGTGACGTCCGGGATCTCATCCGGGACTCCGAACAACATTCAGGTTACTGCATATACATATCCCTAAAACCCTAGCGTCACCGAACCTTAAGTGTGTAGACCCTACGGGTTCGGGAGACATGTAGACATGACCGAGATCGCTCTCCGGTTAATAACCAACAGCAGGATCTGGATACCCATGTTGGCTCCCATATGCTCCTCGATGATCTCATCGGATGAACCACGATGTCGAGGATTCAAGCAACCCTGTATACAATTCCCTTTGTCAATACGTATGTTACTTGCCCGAGATTCGATCGTCGGTATTCCAATACCTCGTTCAATCTCGTTACCGGCAAGTCACTTTACTCGTATCGTAATGCATGATCCCGTGACCAGACACTTGGTCACTCTGAGCTTATTATGATGATGCATTACCGAGTGGGCCCAGTGATACCTCTCCGTCACACGGAGTGACAAATCCCAGTCTTGATCTGTGTCAACCCAACAGACACTTTCGGAGATACCCGCAGTATACCTTTATAGTCACCCAGTTACATTGTGACGTTTGGTACACCCAAAGCACTCCTACGGTATCCGGGAGTTACACGATCTCATGGTCTAAGGAAAAGATACTTGACATTGGAAAACTCTAGCAAATGAACTATACGATCTTGTGCTATGTTTAGGATTGGGTCTTGTCCATCACATCATTCTCCTAATGATGTGATCTCGTTATCAATGACATCCAATGTCCATAGTCAGGAAACCATGACTATCTGTTGATCAACGAGCTAGTTAACTAGAGGCTTACTAGGGACATGTTGGTGTCTATTATTCACACATGTATTACGATTTCCGGATAACACAATTATAGCATGAATAAAGACAATTATCATGAACAAGGAAATATAATAATAATGCTTTTATTATTGCCTCTAGGGCATATTTCCAACAACAACGTCAACGCCGGCGGTGCTGCTCCCGCTGCACCGTATGTGATTCTATCCTTCCTGTTCGAGATCATGGTAGAATTCATGTTTCTAGTATGTGCCCTAGATGTGATATGTTCATCTGCTATGCTAGTTCGCATGATTAGTTTAATCTCTGCTACTGTAGTTATGATTTATCTTCTATTTATTCGGATTAAATCTCGTAGTAATTTGCTCATATTTCCAACAGGTGACACACGGCATTTGTCTAATTATTTGTTTTGACATCAAATTTGTTATGGAAATGTTGAAAATCTGACATCAAATTTTAGCCGATTTTTATACCAATGTTTAGTGAACTTCACTTAATTTGCCATGCTAAAAATAATCTGTCGCTTGATTTGTAACGAAATTCTTTTTGTTAAATGTTGGCGTGCAGGATTTCTGAAAGCATGCTACGTTGTCGAATCTCTGGACACTGTTGACTGTTCAGTGCAACCACGTACGGGGGTCTTCTTTTCTCCCTGTTTTTGTCCGCGCAATGCTAGGAATACTGCTCGATCGTAGTACACTGACAGCAGTCACGAACCAAGAGCTTTCACTGCTTTGTGCTCCGTAGCAGCACGAGTTTCTACAGCTAACTAGGCAGAAAGCCATTCAGGCCCAGAAAAGCCTATTTGCATAGTGTATAGGCCTATAGGGGGGATGGGTAGAGTTGGACCGCTTTCACGCTTTGCCACCACAAGCCCATCCCTCACCAACAACAACCTGAATTGTCTAAAAACCAAAAACATCCTGAAAACCGTCAAACGTGTGTGGTTTTCAAGACCTGCAGGGGTACCTGGAACCTGAACAAGCTTCATCGCTAGTAGTGCAGCCGGTTTGATTCTCGCGGTCGGCAACTGACAGATTTCTCCTTCTCGTTTTCAAGACGTCTCGCAGAAAAGTAACAAAGAAGTTATGTTACCTAAAAAATGATGTACTAAGAGGAGTCCCCGTCCGTAACTCTCTACATTCGGTTTACTCGGTTTATATGGTTCAGTTCATACGGTTCTTGGTTTGTACGGTATTCATACTTCTTTTTTCTGCGCATAAACCGTATTCATACTTCGGTAAATTTGGTTCGGTTTTGATATATATACCAAAATTATTTCGGTATAGTTTTGGTATAGACCATAATAACAAAAGTTGACGCGAATTTGACAATGAAATAGTAATATTTTCAAATTTATAACTAAGAGCGCATACTTTTTATATACAAACAATATATAACAACATAACCATTTTTCTATATTTCAAGGCGACGCCTTTATTTTTAAATAACAGGAAGGATAAACCCCACATCGACTTAATTGTGGAAGTCCACGATTGGGATAAAGAAGGAAATTCGCAGCCCTCTAAATTTCTCTATTTTGATTCTTTTTTTAAGGATTGCGCGGTTACTGTAGACCTATTTGAGAATCTTAGAATCTGTGCTTTTTTTCAACTCCGTGAAGCATTTCGCCGCCTGGGTCGACCGTTTTATTTCATTTTCTGGCTTGAGTAACGAAAATATTGGTGAGAATCCAATGCCCCCAAAACCCAAGTTTTTTATCGATGGTGATCGGTCATGGTATCCATAACGTTGTATCTTTTTCGGTCAAATCCTGATAAAATTTTCTCATAAAATACTAACAGAAGTGTTAGAGAGATTCACTTTCTATATATCGGCATGCATGGATTCATGCCTTGACGGAATGATGTCTGGTCATGCATGCAATGTGCAATGCATACTTTGATTTGTTTATGGACATGCTTAAAAAAATTTAGAGAAAAAGACTACGTTACAAGAAGAAATGATGTGCTTAGCGGGCTCTTGAACAAAAAAAAGATTACGTCACAAACTCTTTTGGGCCTTTGGTCTGCTCATTAACTTCTTTATGGTTGTTCGCTCAGGCAATATAAATATTTTTCAATTCGTCACCTTAGGTGAGGAATAGTTATTCTTCACCCCCTCCCCCATCTCTATTTTACCATCAATGCACCGTAATTTTACGTTTCGTAAGTTTTGTCTTATTTCTGACGCAAAAAGGGACCGTAAGAAAATATATAAATGCCGTAAAAAATATTTGATGTTATGTAAAATTACAAACGTAAAAATATGATCTAAAATACACATAAACTGCAAATTTTCTTATCTTATGATCTATATTTTTATTTTCTTATGTCAATTTTTACCTAGTGAATCAATAGTAATTTAACTATTTGAATTCTAAATGTTTAATTGTAAAATGATCGTAAGATTACCTCAGGTGAAGAATAATTTATTCTGCATCCCGAGTGATGAATAATAACACTATATATATAGTGACACTATTCTAATCCTGGGATTAGAATAGTTATTTGGATCACGATGGCCCTATATATAGGGCCCGATTAGGAGCTCCCGAACAAAATAAATCAGACCAACCCACCCTAGACCTCGCACTACCTTCTCCTGATCCACCCCATGACCTTCTTCCCGACCCCGCCGCTGCCTCCTCCACCCCCTACGGCGCGCCGCC